>NW_028252139.1:0-67677 GCF_964263255.1 Lissotriton vulgaris
TAAAACCAAAGGGGATGATGGACCGAGTGTTGAACATTGCAAGCACTCACCCCCAGTCAACTGATCTGAGTTTAATCCATCATCATTCTTTAGCTCACTCCGCCACCCCAGTTCAGACATGGCCATATTCAAATCAGACTGATCCTGTGCCTCATGGGAACATTCCAACCCGACCTGCCAAGCCATGTCTTCCCTGGACCAGAAACAAGCATCCTGGGACCGGTTTCTGGCTAATAAGCTGTCATGAGCTAGGCTAGCTTGAATCCAGTGGCAAAGTGAGCAAGGGATCCACGTCTGGGCATACCCTGCCAACTTTGGACGAACAAAGCAAAACCAAAGGGGATGATGGACGGAGTGTTGAACATTGCAAGCATTCACCCCCAGTCAACTGATCGGGGTTTAATCCATCATCATTCTTTAGCTCACTCCGCCACCCCAGTTCAGACATGGCCATATGCAAATCAGTCTGACCCTGTGCCTCATGGTAACAGTCCAGCCTGAACTGCCAAGCCATGTCTTCCCTGGACCGGAAACAAGCATCCTGGGACCGGTTTCTGGCTAATCAGCCATCATCAGCCAGGCTAGCTTGAATCCAGTGGCAAAGTGACAAGGGACCCATGTCTGGGCATACTCTGCCAACCTAGGGCGAACAAAGCAAAACCAAAGGGGATGATGGACGGAGTGTTGAACATTGAAAGCACTCAACCCCAGTCAACTGATCTGGGTTTAATCCATCATCATTCTTTAGATCACTCTGCCAACCCAGTTCAGACATGGCCATATGCAAATCATTCTGACCCTGTGCCTCAAGGGAAGAGTCCAGCCTGAACTGCCAAGTCATGTCTTCCCTGGACCAGAAACAAGCATCCTGGGACCGGTTCTGGCTAATCAGCCGTCATCAGCCATGCTAGCTTGAAGGTACACAGCCGAAATATCGAATCCTAATTGTCGACCTACAGAAATATGGAGTTTCAAATATCGAAGGTACAGAATTTCGATGTCAAGAATATCGTTGGACAGAATATCGACCCTTAGGTAAGTAATATCGAAATTATTTATATTGATGTAAGTAATATTGAAGTTAGTAATATCTATAGCATATATATCGATGTAACTTATTTCGATGTTACTAATATCGATATTTGTATTATTTTTATGTATTTAATTGTGCTTGTGTGTAACGCCCTGAGGTTCCTGGGATCGGTGACAGCCCGCAAATACTTTGACAACAGACAACCAATGGAAGCTTTACCGATGTAATGTTCAAAGGTAAAGAGCAATGCTTATTATAGTTAGACACAATATAGTTAGTATCAAAGAGTGTCAACGATACCCAATCACAGCTCTGTGTGGATGTCACCGTCCTTCGCATGAACACCAGTCCCAGTGTTCTGCCAACGAAGGACACTGTGCTAAGTAGTGTCCGGCAATGCCGTTCGACAGCTGTGATGGGTTCGATAGGCTGAGCCCAGGTTCTGATCTTCGGAAGGGCTCGGATGAAATTACCCAACGAGGGAAATGCCCAGCCGGGCCTTCTACCTTCCGTTTGAGTAATGGCAGGGAACAGCCGCTCGACCTGTACCACTTCAAGAGCCCTATCCTACTGTTTCTCAGGAAGCCCAAACAGTACGGCTCAGGCAGAAAGCAGCCGCTCGATCTTGCCTGATTTCAGATCAAGGGGTTTTTGTTCTGATACACTGAGACGCGGAAAACACCTCTGTGGTGTGCGTCTCAGAGACTAGAATGTCTCAGACGCGGCAAACACCTCCGTGGTGTGCGTCCAAGACACAAGCTATAAGTCGAGATCAAGAGCAACCAGAGAGCGTCCGCTCCATCTGGTTTTGGCATCCTAAGGTGAATACCTACTTGGACACTCGGGAGGGAAATCCTACGACGCCAACAACAGTACGAATATCCGACGCAGCGTCCTCGCGTCTGCCGGCTTATGTAGGCGTGTTCGTTCCGCTCTGCTTCCCGCTATGCATGCTGGTAATCGTAGTTCCCGCGGCTCCGCTCCGTACCTCGGGGTAGTTTGTGGGTCGAGGCGATCGTGACAGTACATCCTCCCTCCATCAGCCCCTCCCAACCGGACCCGCACCAGTCGGGTGTTTCTTGTGGAACAGGGAGACCAAGCGGGGTGCATGGATCCCAGCTGCCGTCTCCCAGGATTGTTTTTCAGGGCCATAGCCTTTCCAGGCTACCAGGTACCATAGTTTACCCCGTCGCCATTTGGAGCCCTTGATACCTGCGACCTCGTATTCTTCCTCGGAATCAACCGCAGCTGGGGCTGGGACTGTTCTTGCCCTTTCACTTGCCGGTTTGAGCAAGGACACGTGAAAGACAGGATGGATACGCAGACTTGGAGGCAAACACACCTTCACGTTCACGGGGCCAATGCTCCTGGTGATACGGTAGGGGCCAATATACTTGGGATGAAACAAGCTGTGATTGCGAAACCGCATGTTCCGAGTATATACCCAAATGTAGTCCCCTATTCTGTACAGAGGTCCAGGCCTCCTCCTCCTATCTGCCACTGCTTTATAGTCCGCCTTGGCCTTGTCCAAAAACTGCTGGGATCGAATCAGGGTTTCCTTGATGTTAGCTACTCTCTTTGATGTTTCAGGCATCTTGTCTTCTTTGAGAGGGTGAACAAAAGGGAGGAACCTGGGGTGATGACCCTAGTTGCTGTAGAAAGGAGAGGCCTTGGTGGAGCTATGTGTGGCATTGTTGTATGCTATTTCAGCGATCCGTAGCAGATCCACCCTCTCATCCTTTCCTTGTTTGACGAAACAGGGCAGTTATTGTTTGAGTGACTGATTCAGGTGTTCAGTTTGGCCATCCGTCTGTGGGTGGTAACTTGTGGACATGGCTGATTTGACATGCAGCGCCGAACACCACGTTCTCCAGAACTGGGCGGTGAACTGTGATCCTCTGTCGGACACTATCACGTTGGGCAGGCCATGCAATCTCACCACGTTCCTCAACAACAAGGATGCCAACACACCTGCAGATGATACTTGTTTACAGGCGATAAAGTGACCCATCTTGGTGAGGTAGTCTATCACCACCAGGATAGCAGTTTTTCCCTGATCCGCGGGCAGCCCAACAATGAAGTCTAGAGAAATGTTCTCCCAAGGCCTGCTGGGCGTGGGAAGCGGTTGAAGGAGTCCTTGAGGCTTTCTGTGATCGACCTTCATGGAGGCATAGATGGAACAGTCGGCTCCCCATCTCCTGACATCCGCTCGCGTGACCGGCCACCAGAACTGTCTTCCCATGCTGGCCATTGTTTTCTCAAAACCGAGTTGTCCTGCACAGGGCGATACATGGCACCATTCGAATGCTTGCTTCCGGAATCTGGGAGTTGGTAGCAACAGACAACGCCCACTCATCGGAATCCCGTCCACGACTTGCCATTCCCTGTTACTGCAGATTCATTTGTCCCAAGCAAATGAACGATTCCCCGTTTGGATGGCTTTAAGGAATGCATCCGGTTGAATGACTCCCAACACCACCTTGGGATGAATAATGGACTGTTCCAGGGCCGGACTCGGGTCCTTGGCTGCTGTCTGCCATGACAACGCGTCCGCCTTCCTGTTTTCCGACCCAGGCCGATATGTGATGTGTAAGTTAAACCCAGAAAAGAAAAGCATCCACCTCATCTGTCTGGGTGATAGGTGTCTCGCCGCCATCATAAACTGTAGATTATTGTGGTCCGTGTAAACGGTGACCACATGACGTGCCCCCATCAACAAGTGCAGCCACTCTGTGAAGGCGTCCTTGATCGCTAGCAGCTCCTTCTACACGATGTGATAGTTGCGCTCAGCATCGTTTAACTTCCTGGACATGAATGCCACAGGATGAAGCTCTCCTGTCCTGTGATGACGTTGTGACAGTATGGCACCCAACGCAACCTCTGACGCATCGGCTTCCACCACATACGGTTGCTCTGGATCGGGGTGAGCCAATATTGGAGCTGAGCTGAAAGCTTTGTTCAGCGCCACGAATGCTCCCTGCACTTCTTGATTCCATACGAACTCTTGAGATTTCCGTAGAAGTTGTGTTATCGGGGCTACCAATCCTGAGAACCCATCAATGAAGCGCCTATAAAAATTGGCGAACCCAATAAAGCTCTGTACAACCCCTTGCGGGACTGGCCATTCTTCCACTGCCCGGATCTTACGTTCCGCCATCTCTTGCCCGTCTGGGCTCAGCATCACTCCGAGGAATTCGACGGACGTGAAATGAATGTCACACTTGCTGAGCTTGCAGAATAGCATATTCTCTCGTAGCTTCCGAAGTACCTCCTGAACGTGAATGACATGGTCTTCCTCTGTGTTTGAATAGATGAGAATATCACCATGTATACATCTAGGACCTCGCGGAACACCTCGTTGAGGAAGTACTGAAAGGCCGCAGGGGCATTGCAGACACTGAAGGGCATGATGAGATATTCGAAGAGACCATATCTGGTCTTAAACGCCGTCTTCCACTCGTCGCCCTGCCTCATGCACACCAGATGGTAAGCCCCTTTGAGATCCAACTTGGTGTGGATCCTGGCCTTCTTCACCTGCTCCAGGAGAACACTTATAAGAGGCAAAGGGTACTTGTTTTTTATGGTGATGACGTTCAAGGCCCTAAAGTCTACGCATGACCTCAACTCCCCATTGGCCTTCGGAATGAAGAAGAGGGGCGATGCAGCAGGCGAATTGGAGGGTCTGATGAACCCCAACCCCAAGAGTTTATCAAGATATGCGCGAACGGCCCGTACAAGTCACCCACATGCACAAACACCACACGCACACCCCCCTCAAGCGAATGCAAACCCCCACACCCCCAACGGCCCGTACAAGTCACCCGCATGCACAAACACCACACGCACACCCCCCTCAAACGAACCCCAACACCCCCAACGGCCCGTACAAGTCACCCGCATGCACAAACACCACACGCACACCCCTCTCAAGCGAACGCAAACCCCCACACCCCCAACGGCCCATACAACAAGTCACCCGCACGCACAAACACCACATGCACACCCCACCCTCAAGCGAACGTGACCCCCCACACCTCCAACAGCCCGTACAAGTCACCCACATGCACAAACACCACACGCACACCCCGCTCAAGCGAACGCAAACCCCCACACCCCCAACGGCCCGTACAAGTCACCCACACGCACAAACACCACACGCACACCCCCTCAGGCAAACGCGAACCCCCACACCCCCAACGGCCCGTACAAGTCACCCGCATGCACAAACACCACACGCACACCCCCCCTCAAATGAACGCAATCCCCCACAACCGCAACGGCTCGTACAAGTCACCTGCACGCACAAACACCTCACACACACCCCCCGCAAGTGAACGTGACCCCCCACCCCCCCAACGGCCCGTATAAGTCACCCACATGCACAAACACCATATGCACACCCCCTCCTCAAGCGAACGTGAACCCCCACAACCGCAACGGCCTGTACAAGTCACCCGCATACACAAACACCACACGCACACCCCCCCTTAAGCGAACGCGACCCCCCACACCCCCAACGGACCGTACAAGTCACCCGCATGCACAAACACCACACGAACCCCCCTCAAGTGAACGTGAACTCCCACACCCCCAACTTACAAGTCACCCGCATGTACATGCACACCCCCCGTCAAGTGAACGCGACCCCCGACACCCCCAACGGCCCGTACAAGTCACCTGCACGCACAAACACCACACGCACAGATAACGCAAGCCCCTAAAGAAGCATAAGGAACATTCAAACGAGTCACACAACACCACTAAACATGTCTACTGTGTACACACCATTGACAAACAAACTTCTGGCCACATCCAGACAGCCAAACAGAGGGCACAAGTCACACCCACCCCATATAACACACACACCACCAATTCAAACTAAGCCACACCCACAAATGGACCAATAAAAGGGTACACATATACAACCCAATATCCTTTGCAACATGCCTACATGCAAACAGAAGAGCTTGCCAGCACATCACCATCTGCACCCATTAACCTGCACACATACAACTCATCGCATCTATACCCACAGCACCCCCTTCACAATCACACCCACACACCCCCTTACATACACACCAGCACGCTCTCTATCACATACACCCCACACCATGACCACACCAAATAATCCAAAGTTCACTAACACGGAAAATGAGATCCTTACAGATGAAGTCATCCGAGTCGAGCCATAGCTGTTTGGCGCATTTATTTATTTATTTATTTTAAACATTTCTAAAGCGCAACAAATACCCGTGGGTGTCTCGGCGCTGCGACTTAAGCTAGCAATCTCATTTTAATCATGCAGTCTACCTTGTGAAGAGAGGTATTGGACGGTTATTGGTCAAATAGCCATGTTTTTACAAGTTTTCTAAATTGGATTAGTGAAGGTGCCGATTTTAATTCCATTGGAAGCGTGTTCCAGAGTTTGGCTGCGGAGTTAATGAAGCAACGATCGCCCCATTTAACAGTCCTGGTTCGTGGCACCACCAGAAGAAGTCTCTGTTCCGATCGAAGCGATCTTTTCGGGAGATAGTAACATAATTTTTGTTTAAGAAACGCTGGGCCCTGACCTTTGAGAGCTTTATAGGTGAGACACAAGGTCTTGAATCTGATGCGATTCCTCACCGTTAACCAATGAAAGTTTCTTATTGCCTGTTTGGTCGACTGGAATCTGGGGATGCCTGCTAGCAGCCTTGCCGCAGCATTCTGAATGAGCTGCAGTTTGGCCACCACCTTTGCCTGCGCATTTACAAAGAGTCCATTACAATAGTCGACGGACGAGAGTACTAAGGAAGTCACCACTGTTTTCCTTGTACTCTCAGGTAAAAATGGCAATATTTTCCTGATAATCTTAAGCTTGTAGAAAGCAGAGGACGCTACCTGGTTGGCATGGTTAGCGAAACTGAGGTTGTCGTCAAAGACAACTCCCAGATTCCTAACTTTGTGTACCGGCTCTGGGGGGGCTCCAAGCGAGTTTGGCCACCACTTATTTGACCAGTGTGGGGATAATTTTCCGAAGATCATTACCTCCGTTTTGTCTGAGTTGAGGCGCAAGCAGTTCTCGGCCATCCAATCCTTAATAGCTATCATACCTTCCTGGAAGCTGGCAGATACTTCTTCGCCGTCGTTCTTGATCGCGATCACCAGTTGGGTGTCGTCGGCGTAAGATGTAAGGCTCATCCGGTAGTTCTTAATTACGCTGGCTAAGTCCGACACATAGATGTTAAAAAGTGTCGGACTTAGGGATGAGCCCTGCGGAACGCCGCATGGGAGGGCGAGTTCGGTGGATTGAAATACGCCCAAGGTCACTGCCTGCGTCCTGTTCGAGAGGAAAGAGGCTAAGAGCTCTTTGGCTAGTGAGCAGAAGCCCATCTCTTCGACACGGTCGATCAGAACTGTATGATTGACCGTGTCGAAGGCTGCCGAGAGATCCAGTAGGACCAATATCGCTGTTCCTCCTTGGTCTCTGATGGTTCTTATATCATCGGCAGCCTTTATGAGAGCGGTCTCGGTTCCATGGAGTTTGCGAAATCCGAACTGGGACTCGTCCAGGAGACTGTTCTGTTCTATATACTCAGCCAATTGGCTGTTCATGGCTCTTTCCACAACCTTGGCCAGAAAAGGCAGGCTAGCGATGGGTCTGTAATTTTTGAGAGTTGTTTTCTCTAATCCACTTTTTTTAAGGAGGGGTTTCAATAGAGTATTTTTTAACTTGTCTGGGAAGATGCCAGCACGGAACATGGCGTTACATATTGGAGTGATAACTTCACTTACTAAGTCTATTATTGGAGAGAGAATTTTTGGGGGGCAAGGATCTAAGGAAGAGCCGGTTTTTACCTGTCTCATGATATCCATTATCTCTTCCTTCGTCACGTCCCTGAATTTAGCAAATGAGCAATCCGGGATTTTTTTTGGTTGTTTTAGTTGCTTGGTGGTATTAGGTGCAATCACCGAGAATTCGGAGTAGATGTCATTAACTTTTGAGTAAAAGAAGCTTGCCAAATTGTTGCAAAATTCCTGTGTTTGGGGGGGACTCAAGTCAGGCGCTCTACCTGACAGTGTCTTGACTACTTCAAATAGTTGTCGGCTTGAATTTTTCGACTTTTCAATTTGTTGCTCAAAATATATCTTTTTTTCCTCATGAATCATGTTTTTGTAAATTGCTAATTCATTTTTATACTTGGTTTTACTCATGTTGTCATAGGTTTTTCGCCATATTTTTTCCTCATGTCTGCAGATCTGTTTTTGTTTTCTAAGGGTCTCTGAATACCACGGTGCAGATGGCACTTGTCTATTTTTCGAAATAGTTTTTAGTGGGGCGTGCTTTTCCACTGCATTGCCCACCCAGTTAAGAAACTGATCTACTGCTTCCGTAGGATTAGGCTGGGTTTCGGGGCGAGTATTGGTCAGAGACTTCCTGAAGGTATCATAGTTGATGTCCTTCCACACTCTAAATTTGTCCTGAGAGGAAGCCTGTTTAGCAAGGTTGATTCGTTTGCTCAGTAGGCGACAGCCTATGGCATGATGATCTGTCCATGTCAAAGGTAATATGTTGGAAACCTCCAACTCATTGATATTAGAGAATATAGCATCCAGAGTGTGTCCAGCTTCGTGGGTGGGAGCCTTTATGTGTTGGTTTAGACCCAAAGTGTGACATTCAGCTAGAAGGGCTTGAGTGTCAGCTTCATCTGTCTTATCTAAGTGAAAATTTAGGTCTCCCAATACAATAAAGTAATCCTCAATGGCTAGTGGTTCTATCCAAGAAGTGAAAGAGGAGAGAAACTCTGCGCGAGGACCAGGAGGTCTATATATAAGCACTCCTTTAAGGTTGTGTGAGGGGTTTAGGTAGATAGTAAACTGTAACGCCTCGCAGGCTGGCGATGGCACGGGTGAGATTCTAACTGGGAAGATGTCTCGGCTAATAATTGCCAAGCCTCCTCCTCTTTTTTCCCCCTGCCTATCCCTCCTAAACACCTTGTAGCCGTCTGGTACTGCTACTTGTAGATCGGGTTCGGATGAATCATCCATCCATGTTTCCGTTACAAAAAGGATGTCTATTGCCTGGTCCACTATTAAATCGGCTATATCTTGCCTGTGACAGGCCAGGGAGCGAGCGTTAACAAGAAAAATTGATATTTTAGTGGGTTTATTGGCATCATTAGTACAATGGCTGGATTTATTATTGAAAAGCGGTACAGAGGATTTACAGTCCCTACACCCAATTTCAGTTTGTTCATGTAGATCCTCGGGATTGTGTTTGGCACAAGATGTCATATATCCTGCCTTCCACATCCGTATTTGAGCAGGCGTATAAGTGATCCTTTCGGTACTAAGCGGGGCAGGGGGTATGGCGCTAGGCGCGGGACTGGCGCGGACGGGCGCAGACGGGCTTGCCTCTGGCGCGCCTCTGGCGCGCCGCCGGCGCGCCCGCTGCGCCCGCCCGCTGCGCGGACGGGATGGGCGTCTGTTTTTATCCAGTTTAGAGGAGGGTGGGAGGCGTCCAGCTACTAGAGCGCCACCCTTCCTACCTCCAGTATGGCGCCCACGTAATGCGCGGTAATGTTCTAAAGGGGTCTGGTATTTTAAAAAGTACAAAAGTTTCAAAGTATGAAAACAGAGGAATAAGGCACACGTTTTAAAATAATTATGCAGAACCCCCGGCTTCCGCCTCAGGGGTGAGAAAGACTAGCTTTAAGTCAATGCGCGAGCGATCTCGCGCTGTTTATGAAGCCTGGGAGGGCGGGAGGCGTCCAGCTACTAGAGCGCCACCCTTCCTACCTCCAGTATGGCGCCCACGTAATGCGCGGTAATGTTCTAAAGGGGTCTGGTATTTTAAAAAGTACAAAAGTTTCAAAGTATGAAAACAGAGGAATAAGGCACACGTTTTAAAATAATTATGCAGAACCCCCGGCTTCCGCCTCAGGGGTGAGAAAGACTAGCTTTAAGTCAATGCGCGAGCATTGGTCATACAGACCAGCATGGCTGACAAAACTCGCATGTGGGAGAGGATCGTTGACAAGGTCAATGCTGTTGCACCCATCAGGCGCACCAGGCAGGAATGCCAGGCCAGGTGGTATGATCTGCGGAGGATGGTCAAGAAGAAGATGGACAAGGACTATGCCGCTACACACCACACTGGCGGTGGTGGTCCCACAGACCTCCAGTATACCATCCCTGAGAGAAGAAAGTCATGACCCTGCTGCCACCGGTGGGAGTACGCGGAATAGAAGGAGTCATTGAGCCTGGTGAGTACACAACAAACACATGTAACATGGTTGAACTTACAACAGTGTCCAGCAGTATGGGGGTGGGTGGCCATGAGTCCCAGCAGTGCCAAACTGTATGGGGGGAGTTGCAAGGGGGAGGCTGAAAGGGTGGAAGGTGTAGGGTAGGAGGCTGCTCTCATACCATATGTCCCAGGTACACACACAAGCACCATGCTGAATGCACAGGGAGTGTGAAAGTACTGACCAGATAGTAGACCACAGAAATCTAATATTTTCATGTTGTTGAGACACGTTTTTGAGATGCATCATTTGGTGACACAGTAAGGCAGTGTAGCAAGCGAGCGAGGCCAAACCACCTGTCTCCATCCATCTGTTGCCCTCCTCCATCTGTCTGTCTCCCTCCCACTGACAGTCTCCCTGTGTCTGGCAACCTCTGTCTCCATCCCTCTGTCTCCGTCCCCCTCTATCTCCGTCCCCCTCACTCTCCCTCTGTCTGTCTCCCTACCTAGGTCTGGCTTACACACCCTGTCACCCTCCTCCCTCTGTATTCCACCTTCAATTATCCTCCCACGGTCAACTCACCCCAGTGACCTGGGCACACACAGTCACACCGAAGCACATCATAGGTCCATTAAAGACGATAGACCAGAGTGTCGAGAGATGTTACTCAATTACCAGCAGTAATGTGCCAACTGCCTGCGACACACCCAGCATTTGCAGGTGACACAGTACTGTCTCAGGACACACAGTTTGTGAAGCTCTGTAGTAGACAATGGGCCCTGGTGTAGGCAGAACAAGGCACTCCTGTGAACATTGCAAACAAAAACACCAGGACAAGGTCAGATATCCTGTGCAGGAACCCTCAACCACGATCAAGGTAGCATGTCTCATGAGGGCACAGCCAAACCACAAAAAAGATGGAAGCTTGCAAATCACATACTAACTACTAGCATGGCCATAAACGTTGTGAATGCACTTAAGTACCAACATGGACATGGGTATTGCCAAGGTGATGCGTCTAGGCCAAGTGCCACGTCCTAAAGCCATGATCTAGAAGTGGGTGTACAGGTCCAGGGCACTTGGCATGGCTTGCCCATCACGGAACAGCAACAACTATCCAAAGTACTGGAATGTATCAGTAAAAATTCAACTCTGTCTCTTACATGAACCTGCTGCATCTAAACGTTGTGCATGCTTGACACTGGCATAACGATTGACACTGTATCCTGAATGTTGAGTGAAACAGAGCATTGCTGTATATGTGTTGTGCTGGCAAGACAAGACACAGCAATGGCTGTGTCACTCATTGTCAAGAGAATGGAAGAAGGAAAAAATCCATGACTACATGTCAATTTGCTACCACTACATACACAACTGAACAATGACAACAATGTCAAGCTTGTGGAACTGTGATGCTGATAATGGATAAAAAATAAATGTTTTCTGATAGTGCATTAACTGTGTCTGTCTCTCACACACACAGGGCAATGTGTGGAAACCACCCCCAACCAGGGGGGAGAAGGATCCCAGTCCCAGGCTCAGCAGGACCCTGATCCCACCAACAGCAACACCACTCAATGCACTGTGGATGACCCCAACCAACCTGGCCCCTCTGGATCCCAAACCCCTGCAGCAACTGTACCAGCTACATCTGTGCCAACCACCGGACCCATTCCCACCACATCCCAGCAGACAGGTCAGAGCCCTGCCCATGATCCAACAGAAAGCCAGTCTGAAAATGAGGGTAATTCTTTGACGGGCACCCTTGAGGTGGCAGACAACATCCACCCTGCTAGCACTCGGGGGTCCCGTCGATCGGATGTGCCCACAAGCGCAGGCCGTGCTCGTTTGGGTCAGGGTGGTGGGAGTGGCGCAAGGCGGAGTCGAGATTCTGGCCAGTCAGCTGCAGTATGAAGAATATGTGTGTGCAAATGTATGAAATGCAAGAGTACGCAACAAACTGTAGCCATCCACACACTTGGATATGAGTCTGGATGAGGACACACATAGGTGATAATATTCTAACAACTAGATACATGGATGGAAACACACACCTGTGATTGTTAGTAAATGGTGGAGGGTGGTTTGCCTCACAAAACTGCAATTACTGACAGGCACAGGAGAGTCACTTGGAGGTGTATAGGTCAGGGCTATCAAGCTAGATGGCCATGTTGCGAGTACCTACAACTGTGTCCCCATGCTGCTGTATTGTGGATGTCATGAATGGTGCACAGGCAAAGGGTGGCAGCACAGACTATGGGCTGTGGGCTGTATCAGTCTACACAAGCTCACCTGATCACGTGACCTCCCCCTATGGAGTTACAAGTACACAACTGATGTGATGTGTGCAACGCCTACAGAACACCAAGCCACGTGTGACAATTATCTTCACCAGAACGGCCACATCACACCACACCCAAGAGACGTGGTTATGGTGTGTGTACCCCGTGGCTACTCCACTGGATGTGAGGGAAATGTTGAATAGGTCTGCCAAGGTAGTGTACTGCCACGTTACTGTAAGGAAGGCGAGGTGTGCTGCTGTGGTGCTGACAGGGTAACACTGTCCAAATTTTGGCATAAGGAAGGTGTGTGTGTGCTCTATGAGGCACATGACCTGGTTGTACGTAGACACACTGTCATGTGTCTCTGCATAGTCTTGCCAGTATGTGTTGCACACACAAGCAGATGATGCGTCATGGGTGATTTTGAGGTCTTGAGATACCAGATGGATGATTGTCTGGTGTTCTCTGTGTGTAGGATGGCTGGAGCATGCTCCACTAATGGCTTGAAGGAGGGGTAATCTGCAGGCGTGTGTTGTCCTGGATCTGGGTAGTGTGCACAACATAGGGGCAGCAGCAGTAATGAGTGAAAACATTACGGCTGAAGGGGTGCGACAACTTGCAAAACAAGCACATACCACAAGGGCATTGTTAGAACTGGGGGTCTCTAGTTGGCAGAGGTAGGTACCACTGTCCAAATAGGGACCCTTGCTTCTAGTCAGGGCAAGGAGATAACCCTCTTAGATAACCCCTGCTCGCCCTCTAGGTAGCTTGGCCTGAGCAGTCTAGGCTAACCAGAGGCAATGCGTAAAGTATTTGTACCAACACTCACAGTAACATGGTGAAAACACCACAAACTGATTCCACAACAGTTTAGGAAAATAAAGATATTTATTCTAAACTACACAAGACCAAAACGACAAAAATCCAACATACACAGTTTAAGAATATGGTTTCAAAAGAGTTCTTCAGGTTGTAATCAAAGTTCTTTAAGTTGCCTTCAAATAATCCACAGATGCGTGAAAAGTTCACAGTTGCGTCACGTTTACTCACAGTACCTTTTAGATGCAACAAAGTTCCACAAGCAGGAAGCTGGTGCGGTGGAAAACAAGCGATGCGTCACTCCTGAGACCCTGGGGAGGCGATGCGACAGCCCCGCTGCAGCAGCGGGCGTGTTGCGATGAATCCGGTCTGTAAGGGGAGGAAGGCCACTTGTATGGATTCCGGTGCGTAGGTTCCGTAGGAAGTCTGTTCTCGCAAAAGGCACGATGCGACGGTCTCGTAGGGGCTGCGACGATCTCCGGGGCGACGATGCGCGATCCAGCGGTGATCCTCTCTCTCGCAGCTCCTCGATGCGATGGTTTCTGCGACGATGCTCGCAGCGACGTGATGCGGTCCGCAGGCAAGCGGTGCGGCGATCTCACCCAGCGGCGACAGGCTCTGTGCCGACACTCGCAGCGATGTTCAGTTCTCCCGCACCGGTCTGGTGCGTCCCACAAACGAAGGATGCGACGGTTCTGGCAGCGGCGTCAGGCGCTGCGACGATCTCTACCTTCGTACCGGCGCGAAACTTCTCGCACTGTCGGGGATGCGCTCCGCAAGCGAGCGATGCAACACTTTTCAATTTCAAAAGTCTCTCAAGCTTAGTTTCACGCTTCCCAGCTCAGGTACAACTTCCAGAGGCCCCACAACTGGATCAAGCACTTTAGGAAGGACAGAACTCCCTCAGCAGAGTTCAGGGAAACTGGGGGTGAAGTCCTTTTGTTCCTGGGACTTCAGAACAGGGAGCCAGCTCTTCTCAGGCCCTTGGAGATTCCTTCAAGACAGGGGACACAGCACACAGCAAAGTCCTTACCCTCTCCTTGGCAGCAAAGCAACAGCAGGTCAGTCCAGCAGAGCAACAGCAGGACAGTCTTCCTTCTTCAGAGTCAGCTTTCTCCTTGGCAGAGGTTCTTTCTTGATTCCAGGATGATCTAATTTTCTTTTGTCAGGGGTCCTGTACTTATACCCCTAAAGTCTTTGTTCTCTCTGTGCATGTGAGCCCTGAGCCCGGTCTGTAGCCAGCATCCCCCATGTTAACCTGTGGAGCAAGATAGACTTACAATAGTGAAAAACGAAAATGGCTGTAATTCACTACCAGAGCATGTCTCCTGCACTAGTACATGCTCTACCTTTCACATACACTGCACCTTGCCCAGGGGGGTACCTTGGGCCTTCCAAAGGGGTGACTGATGTGCACGAAAAGGGAAGGGTTAGGCCTGGTCAGTGGGGACACTGACCAGGAGGACATGGCAGTTCTAAACTGCCCGTAGGAACTGCATGGCAGGCCTGAGACACCATTTTAGAGCTACTCCTGTGGGTGGCACAATCAGTGCTGCAGGCCCACAAGTAGCATTTGTCATCACCAGCCCTGGCACACCCAGTGCACTTTACTAGGGACTTTATGGTGATGCAAATATGCCAAACATGTATATCCAATCAGACTAATAATTTACACAGAGAGCATATGCACTTTAGCACTGATCAGCAGTGGTAAAGTGCGCAGAGTCCTATTGCCAACAGCCACGGGTCAGGAAAAATAAGGGAGGAAGAAGCAAAAAGTTTGGGGATGACCCAGCAAAAAGGGCCAGTTCGAACAGGCATTGTCAAGCCACAAACTTACATGTGTATGTGAATGCAGGAGTGTGTGTGTCACTCAGGGCCATTTCAAATTAAATGACACAGTAATCAGCAAAGATGACAGTCACAGGATCAGGCCCCTTAGGAACAAGTGGGGCACAGGACACACAGCATCAACAAGTGTAGTCTACATGTACTGTGTCCAAAGCAAAACAGCAGCTAAACACCCATCTACCTCACACACAATACTGTACTGAAGCCTCAACCTACACCATCCATGTTGTCACAGTACATATAAACACCTATCATCAAGGATCCTACAATAGTTCATATATCATACATGCACATTAGAAGGACATGTGCGTTGACATCAAGGATGCACAATATTCGTTTGGAATGACACGTCATGCACAAAATGATGATATACCTTGAGAGGTCATGGAGCAAAATCCAAAATACATGGTCAGTGCCATTGACCAGTAGACAAAATAAGTCATTGAATGTGTCACCTGTAATGCAGCTGAAACATTCGCCACTAGACTGCCAGGGACTGCCCGTACCTTACTGCATCAGAGTGGTGTGATGCTCAAAGGGTTCCACCTCCAAATAGCCCCATTGTCTGAGTACAAATGACAGACACAAAAGGGTGATCAGGCGAGGGAAGGAGAGGATGGGAACTGCAGGGAGGGAGACCTGAAACAGAGGCAAACAAGCATTAGGAGTACTATCTCATGTCACATACACTACAAATACTACATGATATTCACTGTACCAGTCACACCTGTGAAGTGTACCGACTGTAGCCAATTAGAGATCATTCATCATGCTATCACATAAGAGCAGATGCCGTAACACGGACACATGAAACCTAGGACAGTCTGTCACCTATTTCAGTCTTGTGTAAAGGTCACAAGTCTGCTACGATGCAATGAGATTTATGTTGGCAAAAACTAATTCCCAGTGTATGAAGATGTGTCCCCTGCAAACACATGTAAACATATGGAAGTGGTACTTACGCAAAGTGTAACATCAGTATATGTTCATGTGTACTCGTAAGGACCATGAGGGAAAACTGTACATCACCCACAACAGCTGTCAGCATCACATATGATGAGGAAGATAATTACCTTTTTGCAATACAGGCACTGTGTAGCCAGTATTTTGCTCTAGCAACTGTGCCTCACCATGGTAAACATGACAAGCTGGTGGAATAATAGTCAACACCAATCAATGATGAGCCAAGCCACATAAAGAACCCGACCATCGCACAGAAATGCTGCACGGGACTAGAAAATCATGTGAATGACCGCACCCCACTGGTGCCACAGAATATTTAACATGTGCATCAGCACACCATTGTGATGTCATCAGCCCAACATACATGGCATCAGGTCAATGTAAACAGAACTCATACTCACAATGAAGGCTGGTGTAGCGGTATTCACAACCTGCAGTGAGGTAATAACACAACAGCGACATGACATACTGCAACAAGGGGTAATGCATCCATGCGAACAGAATCACAGGACAGTTGTCTTAACATGTGGAACGTACACTGGGCCACACCTACACAACATGGTTGCTATGAACCAAACTGGACTGGTCCATAAGGTAGAGGAGATGATCTAGATACATTGTAATGCACACAGTGAGGCTGCAATCCCCCACAGAGTCTGTGGTTGTGACCTCCCATACAATGTCAAACCATGGTATATGCAATGTCTCAGTGTCAATGCCAATCCACATTGATGCTTCCATCAGAGTCTAAAACAACTACAGATGACTGTCAGGTGGGGTGACTATCCTGGTTTGGGAGTGGTCCTACATGTAATAGGAAACATGATGTTGTTACATGTATGCATGGTCAAACAACATGCGCAAGAACATGTACCACACTATTGAAAACATACCAACGCTAAAAAGGCTTATATGAGTCCTTACCCAACTAGACTTTTCCACATGTCCATGCATGCTCCGTTGATTCGGCTGACGTTGCAATCATAATGCGCAACAGCAGGATCACCAAGATGGCACCAGCGGACAACAGGCAGGGCGAGCTGGGGATGAGAGGCACACAAGGGGTCAAGTCCTGTTAAATGTCATTCTGACTTAGTCATGTTAAGTAGCCTGATTTTGTAGTACACTTGTACATTCCGAGTACACACATAGCACGTATGTGTGTTGCATTACATCTGCACCTGTGTGACACTGCACATCAAACATCAAAGTGACATTGCATACAGTCAGCTGCATACACAGCATGCTACCCATGCAACTCTATGGTTGAGGTTTGGACAAAATTCACCTATGACTCACCATCATAAAAAGAAGTTGCAGATGAGGTGACTCCGGATATCATCTTCAACCTCCACGTCACTTGCATCCTGGGCAAGGTCTTCATCCTCAATGGGCAGATGTTCCAGCTCATCAGGATCTAGGATGAGTGGCACAGCCTTCTCCACTGCCATGTTGTGTAGCATGCAGCACACAATAAAGATGTTACACACCTTGAGTGGGGTTTATTGGAGTGCTCCGCATGTCTTGTCCAGGCACCTGAGCACTTCAGGAGTCCAAAAGTACGCTCGATCACCCACCTGGTCTTCCCATGAGCATTGTTGTACCGCTGGTCTGCAGCTGTCCTGGGATTGCATAGGGGAGTCATTAGCCATGGCATGTTTGGATATCCTGCGTCTCCTGCAAATTGATATCATGGAAATGAGTGTGTAATATGATGCAGTTCAGGAAGAAATGACATACTGACATACATGGCTAACAGATTATACCCACCAACTAGACATGCCCGATGGTTGTGCAGCTGCAGCATCATCTGTGGTATCCTGCTATGCCTCATGATGAATGCATCATGGCACGATCCTGGAAAATGAGCACAAACATGTGATAAGCATGTTGGCAAGACACACCACCAGGGCATTTATTGAGTGGTAGTGTTTCCTGTTGCGGTATGCTTGCTCCTGAGCATGTGGTGGCACCAGAGTAACATGTGTACCATCAATTGCACCAATTACATGTGGCATGCGTCCCAGGGCATAGAATACCCCCTTGACATCTGTCAACTGTTCAGGAGTAGGGAATGTGATGAATTCATCAATGTGCAGCAACATTGCATCCAATACATCATTTAATATCCGGCTGAACATTGTCTGTGACATCCCTCCCACATCAGCTATGGTAAATTGGAACGTACCTGTGTCAAAGAAATGTAGTGCCGCCATCACCTTTACCTTGGGTGTCAGCGCAGTTGGATACCTGTGTCGTGGTTGCAGGTGTGCTTCCAGTCTGTCCGTCAGGTCCTGAATCAACTGTCCTGGGAAGCGGTAACGCCGTATGCAATCACGTTCCCTCATGGCATCCAAGTCTGGCAATGGGCTTTGAAGAGGGGGTGCCCTGCGAAACATATTCAGGAGAAAAATTGTGCACAACTGTCAGACAAAGAAAATTACAATGTACATGGCACAAGCAACACTGCTCAACACATCAATACAATTGTGAGTGTGGTGTGGGCTACACACACAGGAAACATGTGACAGCTGCCAGCCACTCCTCCATGAAAAGTACAAGACCTGTGGTTTGTGGAATGGATATGACATGCATACAAATGATCTGATGGGAAGGTCCGAGTGAGCAGGACAATGTATCAAGTCAGTTACACACGTCACATGATTTGCATTAGGAGGTTGTCTGCACCTCCAGACAGCTGACAGCAATGCACACACCCACATCACATGTGCCATCATTTGCACTGATCAGACATATTCTCTTTACGGTGTGACCTCTCCAATAGTCAAACATGGACATCATCAGACAGCATGAATTTATCTTATTGACAATTTGTGTATGATGCCATCACACATATGGGCGGATCATTGGCACAAGTGGCATGGTGTGCGTACATGGGAGACCCTCACAATACAGCAAAGACACATCATCTATGCTCCTACAGCAGATATACTTAACAGTATAAACAAGTTACTTACCTTTTGTAACAAATTATCTGTAAGAAACAGTTGTCTGCATCAGATTCCTACCTTGGAATATATACCCCAGCAAGACCAATGCCTGTGGTGGGTCTCGAAACCAATAATCACACAAGAAAATCCAAGAGGACAGAAAGGCCAAATAAGACATCCCTCAGGACTTGGCTGTCCAGGCAGTAGTGTTTTCCAAACGTGTTCATCGAGGCCCACATAACTGCCTGACAAATGTTCTCCAAGGCGACTCCCCGACCCAGGGCAGTAGTAGCCACCGTGGCCCGAGTGGAATGGGCCCTCAGCCCAACAGGAGTCTATGTATTTGGGAAGTGGTACCAAGCCTTCATACACCAGACAACACACAGAGATATGGTCTGCTCATGTACCGGCCTTCACTTTTCAGCAAACACGTGACAGACTAAAAGTTGTTCATCCACCAGGAACTGTTGTGTGCGATCCAGATAGTACGAGAGCACACATTTTGGGTCCAGACGGTGTAGCTGCTCCATCTCCTTTGGAGGATGCGTAGGCGGAAATAAGGTGGACAAGGTGAAAGAGTGCCCTATGTGGAAGTCCGTGTCAAACTAGTGCTGAAAATAGGGTGTTTTCTGAAACGCAAACTTGTGCGGATGGACTGAAAGGTTAGGAGGCTATGTAGAAAGAGCCTGGAGCTCACTCACTCTCCTGGCAGAGGTGATGGCAAAGATAAAAGCAGTCTTCGTAGTAATAAGGTGGAGAAGAAATTTGTGCAGTTGCTCAAAGGGAGCACACATCAGAAATGTAAGAACCAGGTTGAAGTCCCACTGAGTCATCACATATGGAATATGATGAAACATGTGTCTGATGCCTTACAGAAAACAAGTCACAATAGGGGACTAGTACAAAGAAGGTTGATCAGTCAGCCTTAGTATGGGTGAAAGGGCAGGAACGTAGCCCTTGACAGTGCCCAGAGCAGAGCCCTGCTGGGCATGAGGAAGAAGGAAGAGGTGAAATTCATGAATAGGTGCAGAAAGAGGGTCCACAGCCTTTGGTGTCCACCATGCCAAAAATCTGGTACACCTGCAGGCGTATACCAACTTTGCGGAGGGACGTCTGGCAGCATGGATGATATTATAGACTTGAGGATGAAAGTCAAATGGCCTCTAGTGTCGCCGCTCAATCTCCAAGCATGGAGGTGGAGACTGTACAGGTACGGGTGGCGGACCGTCCTCTGCTGCTGCAACTTAAGGTCCTCCAGAAGAGGCAGGTGAACCGGCTGGTCAGCTGACATACTGAGAACTCAGGAAACCAGTACCGGCATGTATATCCGTGGTGCGCTGCTAAGGCCAAAGTGGAGCTGGGAAACTGTAAGTGCTTGTGGCTTAAAGTGAACCGCAGGTAGGGCCGGTGGGCCGCCAGGATGGGGATGCAGAAATAAACATCCTGCAAGTCCACTGCTACCATCCAGTCTCCTTGGTCCAGGGCAGGTAGGACCTGAGCCACTGTCAGCATTTTGAGCGTCTCCTTCCGGAGGAAGCCATTGACGTTCCATGTGTCCAAGATAGTGGGTAGGTCCCTTTGGCATTCTTGGGTAGCAGTAAGTAGTCGGAGTAGCAAACACACCCTATTTTGGGCCCAAGAACGGGCATGATGGCCCCCTTGGCCAAGAGGGCTGTAACTCCTGCATGCTGCAGTTGCCAATGATCTCCAGATACGCTTTTGTATTGCGGTGGCATGGCTTCAGTGGTTGCATCAAGGGTGAGGGAATAGCCACGTGGGATGATTTTCTGCAATCACCTCTCAAATGTGACAGTGCGCCAGTGGTGGAGGTATTGGCCAACCATGCCCCCCACTGGTGTCACATGGCCCTGAAAGTACAGAGTAGGGGGGTTTGCAGGCAGATGTTGCAGGGGAGGTGTGGACTGACCTCCCCGTTGTCCCCGACCGCCGCCACAGTGGTTACCTCCGCCGCCACCGCGTTGCGTGGCTGCCAGCACATGTGTGTGTGCTACTTCAAACACCACTGCGCTTCCCTGAACGCTAAACCTATACCCCAAGCACGACCCCCTACACTACCCAAACACCACTGCACTACCCTAAAAATGAAATCTACTCCAGCACGTTGCAATACAATTTGATCTACTAGTAGTTTTATTGTGGTTTTAAGATAGAAAGGCTACTTTCAAAGCATTTAGATTGCATTCAGATGTGGGTTATAAAAAAATAATTTTACCATTTTAATCTGATTCAAGATGGCAAATACTCTAGGACAAAGTAAAACTAATAATCCATCTTTTTTAAAAGTATACAGCAATACATCAATAAAAACATAATAAGTGGTTACCTTCTGAAAACCTTGGGTCAGATTTACCAATATTTGAGGCAGTAGAATGCAGCAGCACAACTTGCTGCACTGCGCTGCATCAAATCAAGAGAAAGGAATGGACCATATTTACCATTATATGGCACATTTCCGCTCTCACAGCACTGGTACACTATGCCCTGTTTAAGCCCAATGCAGGAAGCCTTGCCCCAGGGTCCAAAATTCCCTGCATTGCAGGCATAATTGGCTTTTTGCAAGGCATACAACTTGAAGCTTTAAAAGATTTACTAGTGTTAGTAAATCTGGGCATGCCTGAGAAGGCATGGATGGATGTGCGGGAACAGAAGATCTCCACCCATGTAAAGCCTTCCCTGCTCAAAGTAAAAAAAGGCAGCAATTTACTACAGGTTTACCGAGCCACACAGGACTATGCAAGGTGGCTTTGTGTGGCTTGGTAAATCGTACATAAAGATTTCCCCCCCTGGCTGGTCGCTAAGGACCCTCTCTCAGTTCGGGAATCTGGCTTGGGGGGCTCTCAGACCTGACGTTACGCTGTGTTTGTGTGCCATCCTCTTCTATTGCTTCCAGAGGAGTAAACCTATTTTCAAGGCACAGGATGTTATTCCCAACCTCACTGGGCATGGACACAGGACTATCCATAGCTCTCACAGGTCCAGGCTGCTCAAGGCTGTGTGATAAAGTAAGGCAAGCAGCCTTAGCAGCCATAGCGATGGAGATAGGCTGAGTAGGCTTAGTAAACTGAGCTTGGACCTTAAAATAGGAATGAAGTAAAGGTGTGAACCAGATGTTTTCAGGTTTACTTCTGGGTTGCCTTTTACCAATAAACAAGGCTGTTTTTTCAGCAGGAGTTTTTTTAATTAACGAGGGCGGGGGCAAGTGCGAGAAGGCTGGGTGTAAAGTTTTTTCTGTGGTTTTTTGTGTGATTTTTTGGTGGCGCTGATGGGGTATCTTCCTTTAGGGGGGCACCAGTGGGCAGATGGCCTTTGCCACAGATATTCCTGCTTCTTAGGGTATACCTTTTTAACCCCCCCAATGGATATCTCAGTCAAATCCTTTTTTTCGGGGCCTGCAGATCATCTGAATTAGGCCTCCCCCTGCAGTTGCCTGGTCCCAAACCCCCTAATTGTCCTCAGTGGCGTCACTAGGAGGGTGCAGGGGTGCGGATCGCACAGGGTGACACCATCACATGGGGTGACACTGTGATCCGTGACACCAAAATGCTAAATATTATTTCTGTCAGCAGTGTGGGCCTTACCTCGCCTTCAAGGAGTAAATTTGACAGTTTCTTCTCCCAGCCTGAATGATTTTATAATTCTAGAACAATGCACAGTGCTCCACTGCCATCTCTTCCACTGTGGCAAATTCATGAAATGTCTGTTTGTCCAAGGAGCTAAACTATGGAAATCGCTCCGCTTCCCAAGTCTCTGAGTAATTAGACAAATCACCTGAAGTTTAGAGAAAAATGATGCGTTGGAGTTTTTTCTGGAGTTTTGCGGTGGTTCCGGCGTATAGGGTGTTTCCGTAGTCCAGGCGGCTTGTAACTTGTGCGTGGGTGACCGTTTTCTAGTTTCGGTGGGGATCCAGCGAAATGTTTTTTTGAGCATGCGAAGAATGTTGAAACAAGATTATGAGACGGCGTTGACTTGTCTGGTCATCGAGAGTGAGGAGTCCAGGATGACGCCCAGGTTCCGTGCGTAGTCCATCGGGATGGGTGCTTTTCCAAGGGCCTCTGGCCACCAAGAGTCGTCCCAGGCGGAGGGGGAGTTACCTAAGATAAGGACTTCTGTTTTGTCTGAGTTCAGTTTCAGACGGCTGTGCTTCATCCATTCGGCTACTTCTTTCATTCCTTCATGTAGGTTGGTTTTGGCGGTGTTAGGGTCTTTGGTGAGTGAGAGAATCAGTTGAGTGTCATCAGCGTAGGAGATGATGTTGAGGTTGTGTTGGCGTGCGATGGCTGCGAAGGGGCTCGTGTAAACGTTGAAGAGGGTGGGGCAGAGTGAAGATCCTTGTGGCACGCCACAAATGACTTCAGTGGCCTCTGACTTGAATGGTGGGAGGCGGACTCTCTGAGTTCTTCCGGCAAGGAACGAGGTGATCCATTCCAGTGCTTTTCCTTGGATTCCGATGTTTCTGAGGCGTTGTAACAGGGTGCTATGACAGACTGTGTCGAAGGCTGCCATCTTTTTCTTGGGAAATTACGCATGGTTTTGGCGCACTTGTCTTTTAGTGGGCGCTGTACTGGGGATCAGACAGCGGGGGATGTTTATTAGCAGTGATATGGGGGCTCGCTAGGCTGTGCGGCCCTATCCTGTAAGTGTGATGTCCTGTTAGTAGAAATGATCGAATGGGCAATTTTATTTAGTGTTATTACATTTAATAGAAATTTGCAGAGCACTGTGTTAAGTGGTTTATAGCGCATCACTTTCCAGTAGAGGCACTTGGTGATGAAATAAAAGAGAACCAAATATAAAAATGTCAATGTCTCCCTGAATTTCTGAGGTCGTGGGGGGTCGTTGGCTAAATGTGCCAGAGCAAACAAGCCCCCCTTCCACGTCAGTGCCCACTTGCAGGCTGGCAGCACCCGTCTGAGGAAGGACCCAGAACACAATATGTGGGGTCAGGTTCTTTCCGTAGAAAGTCATTGAGTTTCACCCACCCTTCACAACAGGGGTCCATATTGTGGAGGGTTCTGTTATAACTATGTGGGAGGGGGGTGTTAGAAATGGGACTTTAGAACCGTATTATGATATGAGGACGTTTATTTTATAGAGAGCACAGAAGGGGCACATTGGACTTTGGATCAGGAGTCTTTTTGGTGGAATGTTCCATCGTCAAAAGTCTTCTGGAGACGGGACCTTTGTCACTTAATGGGAACGTTCCCCTACCGGAGGAGACGCTGCAAGGGAGGGGGCACTCGGGGTCAAGATAGATGCACTTATCCGCAGAGGCCAACGAGAACGGCAATGGATTACAGTGAGGCAAGGGTCACGCCGGGACACTCTAACACCATTGTTCTGTGTGGCTGTGACCTTATGCCCATGTCGCACTCTGTAAGCTTTTCCCAAGAGGCAGACGATAAAGTTATAAGAATGCCCCACCCCCTTACATCGGATCGTGTTGGCGCCAAAATCTGCCTTACTCCTTTTATCTACCTCGAATGAAAGGCTGAGGCCCTACGTGCCCCTATGCATCGTGTAGGTTGCCTAGACGTTACAAGGAGCGCTGAACCCACTGAGGTTTTTAAAGCAGAATAGAGAGGCACGCAGGTTACTCGTTGCATTATTACCCTTCCAGTGTCTGCTGCTAGATCAGATCTGGAGACAGGCTCACATGAAAGAGAAAAGTGCAGCTCTTTTTGATAAAACTAACATTTATTGTAATAATAAGAATTTATTTCATGATATTGTCAGAGAGGGGCTCGCCTGTCACTGTTCTGTCGCGCCTGTGTCCCTGTAAGGTTGGAACAGAAACATACTCATTGTGTGCTGAATACCAGGTGACCGGTCACAGGTAGTTTCCGTCAGATCAGGCTGCGGCGCTCGGGGTTTGGACCCATAGGACTTTAGGTATTCAGGAGGAAGTGACATGTAAACCCTACTAGTTAAATACAAAAACATAGGGAAAAAGTTGCAGGGGATTATTGACAAGATGCAGCTGGGATCAAGGGGGAGGTATGGTATCTGCAGCTACTCCGCTTGTTACATCTAGATACTGTGTACCTCCTTTGAAACTGGCCAGCACGGTACCCAGTGCCCCTCTCTGCTCACGTGGGCAGATCACAGAGTCGGCACTGGCACTTGGCACTGTGGCAGTGAGAAAGGAGTTATGAAAGGATGGGTAACACTTCTGCAGTGATTTAAACTCCCGTGTAGAGGAGTGGGCTTGGAAAGGCCAGAAGGACCCCCTCCGTGGGTGCTGCACAGATGACTACATCTCCTCGAGGAGGTCCATCATGGATTCATGGGGTAAGTCGTGAGGGGGTGACACCATGAGTTACCCGCACTGAGTGACACCAACCCTAGTGACACCACTGATTCTCCTTCCTCCTCCTTCTTACCGGGGTCATTGGGGGGCTCTGCACAGCATCTTCGAATTTTAACCTGCACGCAGCTCTAGTGTTGCTGCCGGAATAAAACTTGGATAGACGTTTGTGTGCTGCAGTACACACAGCTGCCCTGAAGCCTCTGCTAAGCTGCGCCACAGCCTCCACAAACACACTACCTTGCAACGGCCCCACCGTTGCTGTTTCTGCAGATGTCTCCAGGTCGAAGGGAAGCCAGCTGAGACACCATCCCAGCTTATAAGAAATAGGCAAACATATAGAAAAGCAGCAAAAACAGATCATCTGTAGACTCCATGTGGCAGAGTAGTAGAAATTCAGACAAGGAACACTATGGCAGCAGCAGGAAAACAGTATCGTCGGGATGTTGCAGTAAGCGGAGTCCAATGAAGCACTGCCGTACGTAGAAACATTTAAATAGTGACTGTGACCGCTGGGTGTGAAGAGAGCGAAGTGGGGGAGAAAAGAGCATGAGGAACAGCTTGAAAAGAGCTGGAAAACCAAAATACCTGCTCCCAGGGGCGGCCTTAGGCATGTGCAAGCTGTGCACCTGCACAGGGCCACCAAACCCCATGGGCCAACACGCCAATATATATCCTTAATATAATAATCCTCTGAGGATGGATACATATATGCGTGGCGGCCCCTGGCAGGGATTTGGCGGCCTCCTGCTCTGTTCCACTTCCAAACACCCTGATCCCCCCCCCCCCCCCTCTTCACAAGACTCCGCGCTCCGCCCCGCCCGGACCCCCTCTTCCGGAGCCCCCTACCTACGCTCCCTGCCCAGGGCCGCCATGAGCCTAGAGCCGCCCCTGCTGCTCCACCAGCCGTTGCCTCAAAACACTAGTAAGGGCAGTCACGGAAAATGAAAATAGAAAATCAGGAAATGTTTCCCTTGCGGCATCTAAAGCACAATATTTTAAATTCATCACATGGCAACAACCCCCACTCCAGAAGTGCCCCCGCTACTAGTGGGCCAATAACACAAGCAAAAGACAGCTATTGCCCCCTATTGCATCCTCCCAGGCGTCCATTCATCGCCATGACCATCCAGAAGCTTTGAAAAAGGAACAGACCCCATGACACACCTCATTAGTATTTAACAAAAGAAGATAAAACAGTGCATCTCTGCAATTGCTAAGGTTTGAACATTTTAAGAAATAAAATCCGTTACGATGTCAATGTTAAGGGTGCACCCACTCCTGCCTGTCAGTCAGTTGCTTGTCTTTAAACACCCCTTTCGAAACTCTGTTTGTGTTTTTTATTTCCCAATGCCAACTTTTGCAAACATTTCCCTAGGGTTGTAAATGCTTTTGGCCTTTTGCAGCACCCGATTTATCTCTCTTGGGGAAAAGGAAACTAAACAAAGAGGGGGATGTTTCACCGGCAAAACGCCAGGTCCTGACGTCGAGTTATATTTCCAGTGCTGTCTCTGCTGTTTTTGCAAAGAGTTTGTTTAGTTTAACATATCTATTTGTCAGATGTATAAATAATGCTCAGAGCCTGCCAGTAATTGCAGACACAGGTTTAGAAAAGCAAAGCGAGTTACCATAATGGAAGGTCAAAGTGGTGCCAGGAGACTGGTGACGTCATTAGGAGTGCACTGTTAACTTACACACCTTTGCAAACAGGTGTCTGCGCTCGTATCACCGCAATGGTAATTACACTCAGTGATTATAAGGCGTGATTAGGTTCACACCCAATTAAATTTCGACATCTCAAACCTGTCAGAATTAAACAGGCAACTGTATACCTGCCAACTTACAAATAACATCACCATGTCAGGAGAGGTGGGGCCTGTGCCAAGAGTTATCTAAGAGGTAATGTTTTTAAGACGAATAAGCATGTATGCAACAAGCATTACAATAAAAGAAAGAAGGAGAACACTATTCGATTGATTTCAGATTGTTATTCATCTTGTATTTCAACAGAAAACACTTTTTTCATGGTCAGGTATATACAGTTCTAGCAGCACTGTATAAGAAAAATCATGTGACAACCAAAATGCACTTGGTGCTCAAGAACGTGTGAGTGAAGAACGTGGCGCCGCAAGTGATAAAGTGAACAGAGTGGACGGCGCACAGTGAACAATAGTGCAAATAATGTACAGCGGGTGGCTCAGGAATGGTGACATCACTGTATAAGGTAATTTGCAATTTGTGTTGAGCCACGGTAGAAAATGTGCCTAGTATTTCGCTGCAGATCAATCTTCAATTGTGATCGTCTTCATGACAGGGTTGTCAGGTTTATGGAGTGCTGCGGGATGGAAAGGACAATTCAGGGGGCGGCAAGGGAGAGAAAGCTGGTGTTCGGAGAAAAGCGAGGGGATAGGGCTGATCTGCACTGTAGGGTGAGAGGTGGACTCGTGGATCAAAGCGAGAAGAAAGGGCAAGAGGAGGGTGAGGGCGAGTGGGAAGGCATATGGCGTGAGCTGGTGGTGGCACCAGGCTTGGGAAATGGCGTGAGCCAGCGGTTACGCCTGGTATGGATCACTCGGTTGGGCAGGAGGATAGGGGAAGGAGTGTCCTCCACTGTTGCTTCAGCTGATTCGAGGATTTTGGCAAGGGCTAGGGAGGCAGAGTGATAGTGTCAGGAGGGTTAGTGGAAGTTCAGGTGGTGGTTGATGTATGCGGGCCTCTGGTCGTGTCGGATATTCTAGGTGTGGAACAGCATCTGTAACTGACATCTCTTCTGGATGAGGAGTGAGTGGAGCTTCTCGAGGTGGGGAACAATGCGGATAAATTTGGGTAGGTCGAGGATGAGTCTGGCCGCTGCATTCTGTACGGTCTGCAGTCTCTTAGGTGATGGAAGAGAGAGGGTAGAAAGGCTATGGAAGGAGGGGCAAGGTGCTCGCAGAACATTCTGCTCACTGAGGGTAGCATGTTATAATTAAAACAGAGATGTGGTAATACAGCCATTGGAATGTTGGGGCAGCAGGCCTTTATCAGCCATTATTGGCCCTGAGCCAGTCCATTGTTTTCGGGGGAGTGCTCAACATTCCAATGTTCTAACTCTGCCTCAATCAATACCAGTGGGCACTAATTAGGTCCAACCTTAAAAGCACGTTGACTACACCCAGAAAAACCTGAACACCGGGAGCAATGAGGGGGTGGTGCATTTGAACTTAAAACATTCACGCTCATAAACACATTTGCATATTCTTTTTAAGAGGTGTCTAGGTGAGCTGCATTGAAATACATCAGCGCCAGCCGTACATACAGCATGGCAATCAATGCCCTTATGTGATGCTTCATATTAGCCAGCTCAGCCCTCCACCCTGTGGGAACACACCAGTACCAGTCCTACTTTCAGATACGTGTTCCTCTAAGGTACAGTCTTTGATAAGCATTTAATCACATGAATAGCAAGAAACGCATACCTGCACCCCCTGGGGCATCTCTAAGTTCCTGGAGTGATGTAAAACGTCCTTATATGAGGCTGCCCTTGACAAGGGGCGACCAGATGGGGGTGCACTGCGGCTTTACTCCTGCCTGCATAAATTCCTGCCTAATACATCAGATTTACCACCATCGGACCAGACTGCTTCCGTCTCTCCTGTGCAGATACTCGCCCTTGCCTTAATAACTGCCCCTAGCTCGCAGTGTACCAATGCCACACGCCTGTCATGCGCACTAACGCACAACTCAGGAACCCCTGTTAGCAGAGGTAAGAGCAGCAGCCTCTGAATAGAGTATACGCGGGACCGCGGCCTCCTTGCCCACGGAGGTATTCTTCAACATAGCTGTCAATGAAGGGCACAAAGGCCACAGTGGGCTCCGGCCCCCACTTTGTGCTCACTCTACCTTTTAACAACATAGTGACCCTAGTTTGTAGTCGAAGAGTAGCACGTGCTAACGGTAAAATAATAATATTAAACTTAACGTTGGTCAACCGGTGCCTGTAAAAATCCGTATTAATGTTTGTGTTTCTTTGTATTTTGATTTTTTTATAAAGCGCCCAGCTACCAAACCAGGGTTTTCCAGCACTGGTACAATACGAATAAACAGACGGAGGTTAACTTAAAAAAAGACATGTTTTGGGATTAATTAATGTATACAGGGTCTTTTGTTCGTCATGGAAACTTCCAGGACAATGTCCCTGACCCAAACAAAACAAGAAGAAACAAGTGTCCATGTCTGTTACTTTATTTTGTTCATTTGTGAGTTCAGTGGATATGTTTAGATTCACATGCATGGTGTACCTGTTGAACTGATTGGGGCTAGCAAGTTCTGAAGGATATATTCTTTTAAGTCACAAGATCTCAGCGTGTAGTGTTGTAAGTGACTTTCAAGCAGCAAATCTCTGGAATATATTGACAAGTGATAGTGTGCACTGCAATCACATCCACTGGAGTTGTTGTACAAGGTGTCTTTGACTGTAAAACCCTGACCAAAATGCACTGCTCCTGCTTGGTGGAGTCCACTCACACCAACAACCTAACGAAGAGGCAGTGTGCATGCACTGCATGTCCTCGTCCAGTCAGAACTGGACACACTGGTTTTGTTTTCCGTACTAGGGTTTGACCGCTCAGTGGATTAATTGGTTTACACCAGAAATCTTTGCTCAACCCACTGGCTATAGGCCCAGATCTCAGTGTAGCCACTCAGCCATTAATCCTTCTGAGGTCGATACATTGAGTACAATTGGGATGATTAAAAACAAACACGTGGCATTCAAGCAACAAGATGCCCACGTGGGTGAAAGTGCATTTTGCAAATACAATTGTTCTGTTCTGTTTTTGTTTACCTTGATCTCCATGAAGTTAGCTGTCCAGTGGAATTAAGAGGGATGCAATCATAAAAGAGAGGCAGAAAAGACTCAAAGTTACAGATATGTAGATACAAAAACAGGTGGTTAGTTAGGACATAAGCACACATTGAATTACGTGGCATTCGTTGCTGCCCTTTCCCTTGGTTACATTGGAGGGATTGTAGGCTGGCAGGTTCCGCCAGTTTCATCACAACAAAGGAACACAACGAATATGTATTGACATTAAGAGAGATGTTGAAGGTTAAAATACATATAGGAATGCATCAACCAATGTATGATGAAATATGAGAGAAATAACTGATATCTAAAGGATATTTATGAAGACAACCTGTTTTTTTATATAAAGAAAAATGTTGTTGATCAGAACAGTTATCTGTCTGTAAGAATTTTTTTATCGTTTTAATTGAAAAAATCAACGAAATTATGTATATTGAGTACAATTTTGATATAAACAAAAAAAAGGAAAAATAAAAGTATTTTTGATATAAGGTTGTCATGTGTGGGAAATAATATATATATATATATATATATATATATATATATATATATATATATATATATTACCTACCGGCGGTCGCCAGTAGGTAGTTATAGTTAGGACCTAGTTTCCATAGGAAATCCTCAACATTCTATTTGGATTAACTTTGGCCCCGGTGGATGAATCTTTGCGAATTTCTCAAAGAAGATGGCTCGGTCCGCTGCGCTCCTTCTCTGAAAGTTTGGGGGGATTCGTCAAGTGGGGGCTGAGATAAAAGGGGGTCCCAAAACGTGTTTTCTCCATGTTATTTTCCATAGGACGTTTAGACATGGCTACATCTTGAAAGGCTGAATGGATTTATAAGAAATTTGGCAAAAAGGTAGAGTCCGGCTCGCAGATTACGCTTTTGTTTGAATGGTGTGAATCCGTTCAGTAGTTGCTGAGAAAATTAAAGTTGAAGTCAATTATATATCTGTACGCGCGCACGGGTGCGCGCACTAATGCGGCTGTGCGCGAGCGGAATTTTTATTTTTGCTGTGTGACGTTTGTGAACGTTCGATTCGAAGGAAATCAGGAAGTGTTGACCGCCATTTTGTTAGTGCGAGTGAATATATTGTACATTTCAAAGCGTTGGAACATGGAAAGGGGACAAGGTAGAGATTGTCTGGCCGCGTAGGTTTTCTCAGGGGGTGCAGTAAGGCCCTTGAACGTGAAAATATATATATTTTTTTTTTTTAAAAGTTGCGGGGTGCGTGCACCCGGTCGCGCACACCTATTTACAAGAGTGTGAAAATGGAGATAATTCAGAAGTTTGAGTGTTTAGATATAAGGTGGCTCTGAAAAGAGCCCTTGTGTTAATTGAGTTTTTTCTGCATTTATAAGTAAGTACCGATGCAGAGTCTCATGTTACAGAGGAAGATTCTGTTTCCCTCATCCATGAAATAAACACCATCTCTCCTATAGATGACTTGCATGTTGTAACACAAGTTGTTGTGGTAAATAGAACCCATGCTATAATCTCTGAGGAAAGCAGAAACAGATTTATTTGCATGTTTCCTTGCTTTCTCAATTTGTGCACAATATTGATTGGACCAATTCCATTTCTGTCTTTGGCATATATTGGAATATACCAAGGCAGTTCGAGGAAAAAGTGTCATCAATTGTCAAAAGGTGTCTTTTAGAAGCATTTCCAGACCTACCCCAGTTAATGTGCCTAGATCGTTCCCACCACAGTGCACAATTATAAGGTCAGGTTCTGGGAGATGCATAAAAGTGTTCACCAATGGTATCAATTGGTGACATCTCAATCCTCTCTGGCCAATCCACGTTATCTGCACATTTGGTAAATCAAGGTTAGAAATTTGTCTGTTTGCTGCATATTTTCCACTCCAGTGAATATAGCTGTGTCCAAAAAGCCAAACCTTCATTTTCAAGGCAGATGCACTCGTACTCCGATGAGTTCTGGAAGTGGAATGGTAGTTAGAAGCTGAAAGTCAGGATAAAAAAATGGATGAGGCTTGGTGTGGTTGAAAAAATAAAAATGATTGGTTGATTGTAATACCTCAACATTGAAGACTACGTTGCATGTTAATGTTTATGTTAAACGAAAAGTACTATTGGGTGTCAAAAGAATGACATGTAACAGAGCTGTGGATAGGCAGGTGTTTTTGGAGGGAAATCAGCATTCTTGGTTTGATGTAGAATGTTGAGATATGACCTTTTGACCTGTGCCTTCAGCCAGGTGCAGAATGAGGTGTTACCATTTAAACAGCCAGAGAAGGCAGTGGGTGATGGGTGACCTTTATGTGACAATGAAAATATTGTAAGGGACAACCAACTGAAATGTTAATTTGATTTTAAAATTTTGCGGGAACAAATATGATTGGTTAAAGAGACATATATGAGTCTGTATTGACAGGATATCTGTGCCATTGAATTTTGGTTGCAGTGATAGAACCATTATTCAGAGTTCCGCAAACAAATATCTTTTTTGTGACTGTCACTGTTCTACATCGTACAAAGCATTGGTAAAGGTAAGTCTGTAACTGTTTGTTTTGTCATGTACCGTAAAATGTGGTTCAGTCACAATAATTGGTTCATTTCCCTCACAGTCTCTGAGTAACCTCATTTTTGACTGTGATAATGTCTTGTATTTTTAAAACTATTTTTCCATTTCGTTTCATCACTCTTTAACGACATTATTTGTTTGCAATTATTAGTTTAAAAATTTTGAATAATACATTTCAATAAGGTAAATGGTCTTCAGTTATGTTCTTATGTAATCTTTTACTGTTAGTTCTTTTTAATTCACTGTCAGTCAGAGACGAAACTGGAACGAAATTTTGGGGGGCAAATGAAAAAAATGTTATTAGGCGTACATGAATGTTTAATTAGTAGGCAGAGTAAAGCTGCAGGGGCATTTAGAAGGGGTAAAATAACTGCAAGGCCTAATTAACATTCAAATGGATGTTTACAGAGATGTGAAACATTCAGGTGCGGCGGTGTGTGTATCTAGAATATATATGTTACCTTGGGCTGCCACACCAGACGGGTTGTGACCATGAGGTTGTACACAGGTTCGTGTAGTACACATGTGAAACCGTCGTCAAAAAGTGGTAATGCTTAAGGTATTCATAAACTTTCTGTCAGACGACAAAATTACAGTGTGGTTTGTGGCCGCGGGCTGCACTGGTGGGGGTGAGGTGAGAGGGGGAGGGGCGGAGTAAAATAAAATAAAATTTGTGATTATGAGGTTGTATAAAGGTTTGTGCAGTAGATGCCTTCATACATTGAGGTAGCCGACCGAGTATACAAATATCTCTCTTCCTCCTGCCGTTTGACTCCATCTTAATCTCATTCCTGCTTTCCGTCTCCGTTGCCCTGTGTTATCTTACTGTGTGTGTGTCTGTTTGTGTCTGCCTTCAGTCCGGGCTGAGGAAGTTTGCTGTGGAGGCACACACAGATAGTCGCATCAAAGTACTTGGCAGGTTTTCAAAACGTATTTATATATTTGAGATGCTTTTTTGAAGTGATAGTGGATGTCTACTTTCACAATTACTGCTCGGTTGGCTCCACAGAGCAGAGGGTATGTCGTATTTGACTTCTTAGTGCTTTTGCATCTGCACTCTGTTTTCTGGTGGCTGGCGGAGAAGTGTTTGTTATAGTGGAGATGAAAGGGTGATAAGGAGTGAAATACGACATAGCGTCTGGTCTGTAGAAGCGGGGAAGCAGTGATTAACACTGAGTGAAGCAGAACTGTGGAGGTGCTTGGTAACAGTAATAAATTATTTTCTTTCAGAGGTACAACTGTTTGCATGGTCCGCGAACCGCTAAGAAAGGCTTGACGGGCCGTCATAGGCCTGCGGGTTCTAGTATGAGTAAGTCAGGTCGACAAAAGAAAATATGAAGTTAGTACAGCTGAGGTTACGTGGGATACATGAATACTCTTTTAGTATACAATTATTTCCGTTGAGAATATGGATTAAAAGAGAGAACGTGTATATTTGAAATGTTTATTCAGAAATGCACTGTTTTCAAGGCAAGTTTCTTATCTAATACGAGTACAGATATTGTAAGACACAAAGTAATCGGTATAGTCACTAGTACATAGAATACAAACGGTATAGTTGATGTAAAATGCATACGGTTTAGCAAAATGTATTCTACACCGTTCTGAGGAAGTATATTACATTTTATTAAATCTAAGAAGGTATCTTGACTTTAAGTTTAGCAACGATACATGAAAATGCTAGTGGTTAGACATCAGCTCATTAACAATCAGCTCTATGCATGCGAAGCACTATCAACTTTGTGTTATGCTATTGTGTAAGGAAAAAAAAGGCGCCAAAAGCGACAAGTTGGCTGGAGGTGCATGTATGTAATCTGTTGGAACATTCGCAAATTAGTGTTGAGAAGAACTACTGTATTGACATATCTTTTGAAGGTTTCAGTACTCCATCTGAAATACAGCACGAAAAGTAATGGAAATATTAGTGAAAGAACACATTTTTCTCGTATGCATTAAAAATATTTCAGTACATGAAAAACTAAAGCAGCAGAGGTGTGTGAGGCGCAAATAAGCAGTTGAAAGGAGAAATGGCATTTACACTTATAAAAAACTCATGCTACCTTTACACATTAATCAGGGCACATGTAGCATATATTACCCTGTTTTGCTCCGAGTACGTTTGAAATAAGATAAGATAAGATATGCAACTGAATTGTTGACATTAGAGTTCAATAAAAAGTAAAGTTCAAAAGCGAGTACCTGAGGAAAAAAAATGTAGTCCACATAAAACACGAAAATCTGACCAGCAGGAAATTATAATGTCCACTGTTAGTAAAGCAAATAGGTCTGTTGATGTGAAAAAAAAATCCAAGAAAACGAGAAAAAGATAGGGAGGCAAAACAAAATGTAGACGTCAATGGCTTGTATAAGAGTCATCCAACAACTGTGTAGGCGAAATAAGCAGCTATCCCTTCTAAAAGGAAGTCACTGTTATCATCCGAAAACATGTCAGCCATCCAATTGAAAAGAGGAAAAGAACATACATGGTCTTTAATTACCGGAGCCTCTAGTATCATCAGAGGGCAACTCTGTGTCTTTTCTATGTAGCTGTGTGCCAAGAAATCTTGCGCCGCTGCAAATATTTTCCAATGACCGAGAACTCCTTGTATCGCTGCAAAGGCCATAATCCCTCCGTTGGAACAAAGCTGTTCATGATCAATTAACGGACTCATGAGATGATTGTAATTCACTTCAGGAGATACAAAGTTGCAGAGACATAAGTCCAGGGCCCACATGAAATCACAGCTCAGGCAATGAAATACAGGCTGCACACAGGTGAAATAGGAAAATCAAAATGATAATCGATATGATGCACTCAAAGTCGAGAGTGGTAGGATGCCGTAGTACTCAAGCATCCTCTGGCGAAATAGTTCTAAGTGCTATGGCTCGTTTGTGAAGACAGGAGGGACATCCATTTTGTAATAAACAAAATAGGAACACAAAAGTCGCAGCACTGGTAGAAGAACAGGAAGTCCTGAAAAATAGGTCGCTGACTATGGAGTGAAGAGTAGCAGAATGACTTCAGATAATTTCTGGCAGACAAATCACTAAACCATTGCTTAGTACTTATAAAAAAAATAGGGCTGCCTTGAAGTGGAGGATGCATTAAAAATTAAGGGAGTCACCTCAGCAAATTGTAAAGGAAGGTCACTATTTTATAAGGAATGCACTTCTCTGTGAATATTAGCTAAGTGAAAGAGATATATTTGCGAACAGATGGTAGGGTAACTTGTTTTTGTGACAATAAGGCTGTTGTTCATGTCTTGTGATTCAAGGCGGGAATTTGCGGCCAGATGGAAACATCAAAGTTCCCATGCGGGGGTAGATAAACTACATTCTTACAGGGAAGCATATGCAGAGTGAATATTACCGCGTAAGCTTTGCCGTTTAAAAAGTCATAGTAATTTTCATTACATGAAAAAAAAATAACCACTGTTGAAGAATAAGGAAAAAGTCGACATTATAGCAGGCACTGGTGTATCTTTGAAAAGACATGCAACATTATAGCGGTTCTACGTAAATAAGTCATGTAATTGAAAGTGCCTGCATGTGAACGACTAATTACATGTTTGAGTACACTCATTTCTATAAAGATTTAGGGGCAGATTAACATGCTCCGTGCAGCAGTTTTGCTTCACTTGTCCCATGATAAAAGTGATGCTAAAGTGGCGTAAGGGGATTGTAAATCTGCCCAACATTTTTTTGCCGTCTCAAAGGTATTTGTAAGTGAAAGGGAGCCACTTGTTTTTATTACTGTAGGAGGTACTGAGCCGCTGGTATATATGTGAAGAAATGTATAGAATTTGAACACTGAAAAAACGCGAAAGATAGATTAATTAATTTTTGCATTAGCCATGTTGCAGTTGCGGCTTCGGATACTAAAAAGGGAAAAGTGTTTAGGCGTTGAATGTGGAACATTGAAAAAAAACGTGTGTCATGGAAAGCAAACGTGGTTTGAAAATGAAATGTAAAGGTTTAAAGCAGGGGTCTCCAAACCGGTCCTGGAGGGCTAGATCCATGCCAGATTTTAAAAATTACTACATGTATTTCAATGGGGATATCCAAAAAATCTGGCATGGATTCGGCGCTCCAGGACCGGTTTGGATTCCCCTGGTTTAAAGAGAGAGGAGAAAATTAAGATAGTTTCAGGGCTTTAAGTTGGCCGGGTCTGTTCGAGTTTCAGCACAGGCAGTTTCTTAAAGGTAGGCTTGCTGTCTATTGGGCTGCACTGTTGAGGCCTGGCGTAGGCAGACTTTTTAATTAACTTGTGCAGCTATTAATCTGTGTCAAAGGTATTAGTACTTAGTTGCTGGAGGTATGATGTTACGTGTTGTACCATACCTACATGTAAAAATTTAGAGGGCAAAATTTACAGTGTGGCTTGTGGCCGAGAGCTGCAATGGTGGGTGAGAGTTCAGAGGGGAAAGTGTTGGGGCTAAAGGGAAACAAAGAGTTGGGAGTTAAAATTATGCAGAAGTTCCTGTAACAGATACGTTCTTGCAGTAAGTTAGTGGAGTCAGTATACATATATCTGTGTTGCTGTTTTCGTTTTCTCAACATACTGTTTTTGTGCTGCTTACTTCATATATTTTAGTGTGTCTGGCTCGCTCTCTGTATCTCTGTCTACTGTGCAATTTTTCTCCATGTTGCTATCCTTTGATTTTTACCGTTCCTCTCTCTCATACATTTTCTCTCTATGCAGTTGTTGTTCTCCCTCACATGGGCCTTTAATTATGAAGGCCTTGCGCCGGTGGTGCGTCACTTTTAACATGGAAAAAAGTGACGTATCTGTGGCGCAAGGCTTTCATAAATCAGAAGCTTTGTGTCCTATTCTTTTTGTTTTTCTTGCTCTCCCTGTCTTGGTTGTGCTTTTCACTATATTTATTCATTTCTGTGATTGTTTTATTTACTGGCCTAAAAGCACTCTTACCTTCACTGTCCCTTGTGATATCTCTCTTCTTCTCGTGCTCCTTTTGTATGTTTCTCTGTGTCGTGTTCTCAGTCTTCCTCCTACATTGTCTTTATGGTGGTGCATATCTCTTTTCTTCTTATTCACTCTTCTTCTCTCCATCTTTCTCTGTCTTCTGCTTTGTTTGTCCATCTCTGTGTTGCTTCTGCTCTCTCTCACCCTAGTGTTTGCCTGCTGTCCTCTCTGTCTCTGTACCTCCTGTTGTTTGTCTTCTTTGTTCTCTGTCTGTTATTTCTACTCTGTGACTCCGTCTGCATGGTCATCTTCTTCTTTATTGTACCTTCCCTTTCTTTCTTGACTTTTCAGTGGTGGTGTTATGTCTTTGTCTATCTATTTATGCTTTGAATGCTAGTCTGTCTCTGTATGTTCCTCTTCCTGCTACTGTCTCTCTCTTTCCTGTAGTCTGTATCTCTCCTGTCCTGTATCTATTTCCTACTCTAAATTTGATATTTTATTTCATATTTATTTATGTCATGTGTTCAATAAACAATTATTGAACTTAGTTAGGCATTAGGATGTCTAATGGTAGAGAATCTTAGGGAATTTATCTGTTAGACTATTTCTTTGCTACAATGGCTCTATGTTGTGTAATAAATATGTCTGTAATATGTTAAATACATTTTATTATTTCTCTTTTTTATAGTGTTTGGTGCAGAAAAGCAACAACCTGCCTTCCATATCACAGAATTTCAGGAATTATATTCTTTTTTTCAGGTGAGTTGGTATTTTTGAAAGGTAATTTTTTTGGGTGCACATTAAAATAATAAACAAGATTTTTTAAAATATTTGCAAAGTTTCGGTTTGGAGCATGATTTTATGCCATGTCTGTATCTGCTTGTACTAGATATGTATTTTGAGATATTTTTCCACTGACAGTTGATATTAACTTTTTATGGGCCTGGTGCATGTCTTCTTTCTGATGAAGTTCTGGTTTATCTATCATTTAACTATAATTCTTTGCAGTTTCCATGGAATAATTCTTGCTAAGTGTTCATTATTTTTGAAACTCATTCTGTATTATCTTTGGCAGTCTTTTTTCTTCCTTCACAGAGGGGTATTATGATATGGCTCTTGGTGTGATGGGCATCTTTCCTGCTTATCTGTGACTGTATTATCGGTATGCACTGTTTTACATATATTTGCAGAGCTTTATTATGATGTGGTTCTTCATGGTTAGCATGGAATTTTGTACATGCAATGAAATTCACATGCTGAGTATGCTGTTGAACAAAAAAAGCAACTGTCTCTGTGGGAAGTAGTAATCTGTTAAGTGAATGTTATGGTTTGTACAATGTGAGCCTCCCCTTCAGACTGTATATAGTTTGAATAGCACTTTGTAGTGGTGAACTCAGAAAATGGATCCCTAAAAATTAATTATAAAGTTTATCAATAGTTGTGATATCTAGAAAATCTAAAAACAAATTTTAAAAGTAAAATGACTTTTTACAGCAGTAATTATTTCATGCAAAAAAAAGGAACAGTGTTAATGTCTATGGTTATAGTGTCAATTTGTTTTCAAAACAAGAGGAAGGTGCTATCTTAATATATGTAGTTAATGAGTTAGAAAGTATAAAAATATATGTAGTTTAAAAATTAGTAAAGGTACTTTTAAGTTATATATTTATGAAAAAGATATAATTTAGTCTTTACATTTTTAAAAGGATACAGAAGAACGAAAACTAATAGAGATGGAGAATTTTTCTGAACAAAAAGAAATTCATTTTGAAATTATTAATGATCTGATGGAGGACTTATTAGAAGCAGTGTTTGAGGAGGAAAAAACAATGAAAATGAGGACTTTATGGACATTTCATTGGACAGTGCTTATTTAGAGATGGTGGAAGGGGAAGAGGAGTGTTTGGAGGATGAGGACTATGAATTGGAAGAAGTACCTGATGACATTATGCTTTAGGCATTATGAACTTTTAAATGAATAAAATTATTTTTGATAGTAAAGTATTCTTGAAGACAGTTTTCTTGTCCTATTCGTCGTTGATCTGCTTTATGAGAGTGACAAGACATGTTCTCATGAAGTGTATAAGAGATTATAGTAAAAAAGATTAAAGCACTAGGATGACCGACTGTTCTTGAAAAACAGTGTACTGTTTGTATGCTTTAAAAAATAGAATCAGAAAATACATCTATAATGTTAACACAGCTATGGACTGTCATAAATTTAGAACCAACATTCACTACAGGATTTCCTACTCTGTTCAGAGACTGTTTCTTTGTCTTTATTCTACTTAGAAAATGAATCCGTGGTTTTAATTTGTATGTTATATGCTAGTAGCCAACTATAATATTTTTTATGTTTGTGTTTTACAGATTGTCATTTTCATCACAAACATAAATTAGTATGCCGACCAGAAGTGAAAAAAGAAAGCTCTATAAACGGACATACCATTTGAAGAGGAAAGAAATACAAGATTTATCAAAACAACAAAGGACGGATAAAAAGAAGAGTGCTCCTGGTAAGAAAACCAAAGCTTTTTTAAGAAGATTATGTCAAAGGAAAACTATTAACGATAACTTTCAAAAGGAAAAACAGTTATCAGTATGTAGAAGGACAAATGGAATAAAACATAAAAATGTTTCTGGAATCAGCAGAGAGGAAAGTATATACAGCAAAACTCGTACGAATCAGTTTACGGAAATCAGGAAGCGTATGTTTTATAACAGAGTAGTTTAGAATTTATTAAAAAAGGAGAAAGTTTGTAAAAGAATATCTGCTTTTTATAAGAAGAAAGAACATATAGAGGGTGTTGTTCAGCGCGCATTTGAGACAAAAAGAAAATTATTTATTTTAGTACTTAATAGAATAAATACACTAAATAAGGCAATCTGAGTTTTAAAAGCTAAAAGTAAATGGAAGAGACACATAAATAGAAGTAATTTTTGTAAAGTGTTTTCTGGGAAGTGGATGCATACTTCAACTTCTGAGCCATTTTTTAATGTAGAGAGTTACTTTCAAAGTAACAATTTGTTGCATGCAGTTGACACCAGTGGTCGAGCATATGAGGTGAAGGATGGTTGTGCAATTGATAAAGAGAAAATTGTGGTTAGAAATGCAGAAGAGGTGATGGCTGGAGAAGTTTTAGAGGGACGTCCTAATGTTCCTGTTTAGAGTTGGAATTGTAGTAGCATTTGTAGTGTACGACAGGATTCAATTGATTTCTTTCGCAATTTCTTACGTAAGTACAGTAAGGAAAGTCTTAAAAATTTTTTGTAATGTTGCAAGAATTAGATCATTGCAGAGTGCGAGAAAAAATAGGTCTGCAAGGCCATTCTCTGGCTTGTCTTTCTAAAAAAATATGCCATAGTGTGTTTCATCACTTCAGGATGTTAGCAGTACATCATACCAAAATGAGAAAATTAGTGAGAAAGTTGTATTATGCAAAAAGTCCAGCACTTAAACTTAAACAGTTAAATAGTGCTCTTTTGAATGGATGTGAATTAGATGTTAAGAAGATTTGTGGAGAAATTGAGGTAAGTTATTTAGGTCCAGAGGAAGATAATGCAGAAACTGATATAATTATAGAAGGAAATGTGTTAGAAAATGTTGGACATTTTAATATTGAAAATTTTGAACAGGAAATAACAAAGTTTAAGGTCATTGTAGGTGAGAAACCAAATTTTCCTTGTGTGTGTTGTCGACGCATTCATTACAAAAGTCAAACTAGGTTAGTTGATTTATATTTAAAAAGTGAAGATGAAAGTAATAGTCAATGGAAATATTTCGCAACTTATTTGTTGGTGGAAAACTATTTTGATTTGGGTTTAGAGCAACGTATTTGTAAATATTGTTATAATAAATTAAATGAAAATAGAATGCCTGCTAGAGCTGTCCATAATAATCTTGAGTTGATAAATATTCGGAACTGATGGATTTAAATACTTATGAGACTATTCTGATTCAATATGTACATCCTTTTCAGGCTATTGTTCGTATGGAGCCTAAGACTGGCAAATTAAATCCTTCAGATTTAAAAAGAGGATTAAAGGGTAGAGTTGTCTATTTGCCACTTGATTTAAAAAAAAAATATGGAAACATTTGGTGTTAAAAATGTAGAAGAGGAACCTCTAGTTATTCTAGTTAATGGTGTACCTACAAAGAGTAAGAAAATCTGGCAAGATTTAGTGGATGTTAGAAAAGTCAAAAAGGCAACGTTGTATTTAGTCAAAAATATTAAGTACTATAAAGATGTATACGTAGAAGAAGAAGAAGTAAGTGAAGAAGAGGACAATGATTTGTCTATTGGACAAATTGAAAAAGTTGACTTATCCAGAAGTGAAGAAATTTATGAGCATTACAGTGTTCATCCACTGCATTCCAAAGAAGCAATAGGGAATGCTATTGAATTATTTCAGATGAAAAAAGCAAAAGGAAATCCTATCAGTGTATGGGAAGAAAGTTTGGAAGGTCGTTGTTTCCCACAGTTATTCCCTACAGGTGAAGGTACACGATATGATGATCGACCTATGCAGATTCCTGCATCTGAGTACCGGACAACAAGATTATATGCAGAAGATCCGAGGTTTCGCCAATGCATTCCATATTTGTTTCATCTTCTGTTTGAGAGTGACTTATCTGGTCTTTCTTTTGCAGTAAACCATATCTTAAAAAGTGGAGTGCATCTGCAAAATATTTCAGTGTAGGAATTTATGGATAAAGTGCAACAGAAAGATAGTGTTTTCGATTCACACCTAATTAATTTAATGGCTTGTCAGCGTGGTACTAATGAGTATTGGTACCGTCGTCATGGAGATTTGAAGTGCATGCTTAGAAACTTAGGAGCACCTACATGGTTTTTAACTCTAAGCTGTGCAGAGTATGCTTGGAAAGATTTACTTGAATTTCTTCGGGAGGCGAATGCAAACATAGAAAATATAAACAACAAGACACCTGGAGAACTGTGTTCGTTAGATCCGGTTAATGTTTGCAGATATTTTAATCATAGATTAGAAGCTATGATGTCTTTTGTTACAATTAAGAAAAATCCGCCTCTTGGTGAAGTACTGGATTTCTTTTGGAGAAAAGAATATCAAGCAAGAGGTGCTCCTCATATTCATATGCTGCTATGGATCAAGGATGCTCCTAAATTTGGAACAGACTCGGATGAGACTGTACTGTCTTTTATTGAACAGTATGCCACTTGTGACATACCTAATAGTACAACTAATAAGAACTTAAGAGGAAAAGTGTTACACTTTCAAAGTCATCGTTGTGGAAAATATTGTCGGCGAAAATTCGAATCAAAGAGTAAATTCTACACCAAATGTCGTTTTGGATTTGCACGACCGGTACTTTCAAAAGGAAGAGTCAACAATTTGATGTCATCTTTGCGACATAACATCACAAGAAGGTCACCTAAAAATACATACAATTTAAGAAGAGGTGAAGAATCCAAATATATAAATGACTATAACCCAGTCACTTTGTCCATGTGGAATGCTAACATGGACATACAATATGTTGCAGACAACTCTATTGCTGTGGCTCGATATGTAACGTCTTACATCACGAAATCTGAAAAGACGGAACTGAAGGAGATGTGGGAAGACATTTCTCATGAAAAGAGCCTAAGCAAGAAAATGTATACATACAGTTTGAAGATGTTGTCTCATCGAGAAATTGGAGCATATGAATGTTGTGATCGGTTATCATCAGCAAGTCTTTATGCAAAATCAAGGACTATCCTCTGGGTGAGTTTGGGTCTTGCAGAAACACGAAATCGTGTTCTGAAACCTGTGCAAGAAATTGAATATTTAGCCCAGAAAGAACCAAACAGTACAGACATTCTGCTTGAAAATATTTGTCTGTATGAAATACTTCAAAACTACACTTTTAAAAGGAATATTACAGAGAATATTGATAAAGGTGTACACGCTGTAATTGGACATGAAGGATGTCTGGTGAAACAAAGAAAAGGACACTTGATTAATCATCGAAAACTGAGTTTCGATACACCTGACAAAAGAGAATTTTACTATTTAGCTCTTTTGCAACTCTTTAAACAGTGGCGTACAGAAGAGGAGCTACTTGGTGACTTTGATAGTTATGAAGATTCATTCAACGCATCTAAAAGTAGTATTGAATGTCCTGTTTTTAGTAATTATCTCCAAATGTTGAATGATGAAATAGAGCAAGAAGCAACAATTGCAGCGGAGATTGCTAGAGACAGTTCACAAGGTAGTCAAAGTTCGGCTTCATTAAGTCAAGATCCACTGGGACAACCAATTATCCAAAATGAAGCAGCCACTGCCATGGATGAGGTGGAAAGAGCAATGCAGCACGGTCAAGAGGAAGTAATAAACTTAGAAGAATTAAAGAAGCAATTTAATCTTGAGCAAAGACAGATATATGATGAAGTGACAGAGCACATTGAGCATGACTTTCGTCATGAGAAAAAAGATTGCTCATGTATGTCATTTGAACCTATTCGACTATATGTAAGTGGAGAAGCTGGAACTGGTAAAAGTTTCCTAATTAAAGGAATTACGACATATCTACAGCAAAGAACTCAGTCAACAATGTCTTGTGTTGTTACTGATCCAACAGGATTGGCAGCACATAATATTAAAGGTATTACTTTACATCGTTTACTGATGCTGCCAGTTGAACATGAAAATAAATTACAATATGACAAGCTATCTGTAGAAGCTTGTTTTGAAGTTTCTAGAGTCCTTAAACAAATGAAACATCTTATTATTGATGAGGTAAGCATGGTATCCAATTTAATGCTTGCTTTTGTGCATTTAAGAATGCAACAGATACTTAAGACAGAGTATGATGTGTTATTTGGAGGTAAACATGTCATAGTTTTTGGAGATCTACTGCAGCTAACTCCTGTGAAAGGACAACCTGTATTTGAAACTGTTACGCATGAAGAGACCAGAAAGTGCCTGGGCAGTATTGGAAATGTTAATATATGGTCACATTTCAAATATACCGAACTGATTCAAAATATGCGACAGGCAAAGGATACTAAATATGGAAATATTCTTCAAGATATAAGGATTGGAAAACTAACTGAAGATGCGAAAGACACTCTACGAACAAGATTACTTTCCAAGCTGTTTCCTAATGAAGATAATGTACCTGAGAAAATATATAGTAAAGAGGTAGCAGATAAGTCAGTCATATGCTTGATGCCAACTCTGAAAGAATGTTCAGTTTTTAATGAGAAAATGTTGAATTTAGAAAATCAAGAAATTAAGAAACTGGAAGCTAAAGATAGTATAGAGCATGAAGGTAGTACTATTGTTTTGTCTGAAAAATTGAAGTTAAAATTGGATTCTCTTCAGAAATCTACATCTAAAACTGCTGGCTTAGAGAAAAATCTGTATGTATGTTTAAATTGTCGGATAATTTTACGGCGAAATTTACATGTAGAAAGAGGATTGGTAAATGGAGCAATGGGTAATGTTGATGGTTTTGTCAATTACTCAAATAGAGATGAGATTGAATTTTTAGGAATAAAATTTGATGGAATTGAGGAAATTCAACAAATTAGTCGCTGTTCCACTCGTTTTTTGCTTGTGAAAGACTTATATGTCCGTCGGAAGCAATTTCCAATTTCTTTGGCATATGCAGTGACTATTCACAAATCTCAAGGTTTCAGTGTAGATTGTGGTTTGGTAAATATTGGAAGCACTGTATTCAAAGAGGGTATGGCGTATGTTGCTTTATCTCGAGTCAGAACTTTATGTGGACTTTATCTAATTAATTTTGATGAGACAAAGATTAGTGCAGATTTAAATTGTGTGAAGGAGTATAATAGGTTAAGAAGAGAATATGCTCTAAGTTTACCTCAATATCCTTTAATTGAAAGGTGTATGGTTGGTCAGAAAAGGAGAAATGAGGAAAAATGTACCGAAGTAGTCGAGAAACGAAGAAAAAAAGATGTAGCTGTCATTGGTAGGCGTAAGACAAAGGTTAGTATTGAAGAGATTGTTGGATTTAAGTTTGAAAACAGGTCTGGTGTCAACTGCTATAAAAATGTAGTAGTTAATGTTGTTTTTTTCTAAAAAATGTTAAGCAACAGATTGTACAAAATCGGGAGCAAACATTTTGTTGTTCATTAAATTCTGTATTTGAAAAATGTAGCAGTGGTGATAGTGAAGTAGCAAGTGTTTCAGAACTTAGGAATGTTTTAGACATATGTGCAGGACTAAATCAATTTTCTCAGAATATTCAGAAAGATTGTCAGGAATTTATTATGTATATGTTTACAGTTTTGGAAGATGAAGGTGTAGATATTGATAGTCTTTTTGGCCTTTCTTATAAATGGGAACATAAGTGTGATGATTGTTCATTTTCAAGTACTACTGATATACACAGTGAAAGATTTATATATGTAACATTACCAGACTGTAAAGAAGTGTCTTTTAATAAACTAGTTAAAGATGCACATCAGAACATGGTCTGTTCTCAATGTAAGTCTGAAATGTTATCAACTTTATTTATCTACAGAAATGGACAATATGTAATTTTAATGTTTCAACGATGCAGAGCTGATGGGAGTAAATTGTCAACTTTAATTAACAATTTTGTGGCTTCTCAAGTATCTATTTCTAGAAGAACATTTGTAACTGTAGCCATTATTTTTCATGAAGGGCCTTCAACATCATCAGGACATTACACAGCTTATTTGAAGTGTCCAACAGGCTGGACGCTTTGCAATGATAGTCAATTGACTTTTAAGAAACGTTTGCCTTTTGACTTAACTAACTCTTATCTGCTATTTTTGCAACCCAAATTTCAGTAAAATGACTTGGTGTAGGAAGATTAATACTGTAAAGATATGAAACTCTGTTGTTTAAAAATATCATGTTACTGAGGGTGTGCCAATCTAGAAATGAAATTTGTATTTGGCATAGTGATAGCATCAGGTACAAGTTTACTTAATGTTTGATGATACAGAACACATTACAATTTTTAACTGGAAAGGTTCAGAAAAGAATAGATAAGACTAAGATTAAGAAATTTCAGAAAATAACTACTTAACTCATACTATTTGGCCACGCGGAAAAATATGAGACAAGAAAATGAGTACTTCAGATAATTATTTTAGAACATATATGGAAAGGGGCGACCATTCGGTCCCCCCGAACGTATGGCTGAGTACCACGAGCCCCCCGGGAAGCCAATTTTTGGGGCGGGAGGCGAGCCTCGGCTGGTATGCCCGAAGCGGCGTAGCCGGGGCGCGCTTTTTCCCGCCCTAGAGTGGGCTGGCCTAGACACTGACACGGCCGGCCACGCCCTAGGGGCAGGCAGGGGCGGGTTTACGCCCGCCCTGAAGACGGATAAAAGGAGCAACAAGCCAAGAACGCATCCTCTTGTTCCTGTGCTCTGAAGCTGCACCCCCTCGCTGCACGTTGAGCTCGAGACGGAACGAAGAGCCAATTTTGAGTGTGGTAATCTTTCTTGTTTGTCTTACAGATACTCTGTTGGAGAATGCCTAAGAAAGCCGGAAAGCGAATGACTACCGATCAGATGCTGCGTGTTCTTATGAAGGAGGTGACCGACCTAAAGAAACGAATGGCGGAGAAAGATGGGGAAGAGGGGCCGAAACGTCCATTGGCTGGAGCAGCTCCGGGAGGAAAAGGCAAGAGGCCCAGAAGGGGAGCAGCTGGAGGGGACATCCCGGTTCCCTGTACCCCACTCCAAGAGCCAACTCCGGTGCCGGCGGAGGGGAACCCGATTCCCGTGGTGGTCACCCCCGTGTCCGGGGAGGATATGCCGCCCGAGCTGGCAGCACAATTAGCAGCGTGGTTGGGTAAAAATAACGAGGGCGCCACGGCTGACGACGCACGGGTTTTGATGAGGCAACTGCGGGAAACAAGGGAGGCGGCGAAGGCAGCATCGCCAGTTATCACGCCGGCCGCGGCAGGAGGAAAGCCACCTGGGACAGGCTCAGCCGCAGATACAGCTTCCGGTTCAGGTAAGCGGCCATTGCCGATTGCGAGGGATGAGTCTGCCCCGTCACGCAGGGAAAAGTTGGGTCAACATGTCCCTCTAGTTATTAAGGAGAAGATATGGGCAGATGTGTATGTAAACATCTTCTCGTTGCTTACCGATCATTATGAGATGGAATATGTTAAGAGCCAAAAGGAGCTCATGCATCCGGGTGTTTGGCGCGCAAAGATGGCCACCTTCAAGGTAAATCAAAACATTGGCAATTGGGGCAAGGCGTGGGGGATTTTTACATCCATCCTGGGCGAACGTAGGCCCGAATTACTGTCTGAATTACCGATTTATCAGTCACGGATCATGGGGTATTCTGTGTCACATGGGGGCAATCAGTGGTTCTGTTACGATAATATTTTCAGAAAAGCGAAAGAACATGATAAGAACTTAACTTGGGATTGTTACGATTCGGTATCATGGTCAAAAATGGCGGATACTGGTATGTTGAATTTGCCATTGGTAGGGAGTAGTGTGGGGGAGTCCTCCCGCCAATATTCTGGGACCCCCTTTCGATCAAGCGCGAGTAACGAATACCAGTCCAGGCCGAACGGCACCACAGGAAAAAAGGGGAGTTGTTGGAACTTTAACAGGGGTAAATGTACGAGGCCCCAGGGGTCATGCAAATTTAGGCACGAATGTAGCGGGTGTGGGCAAGCGTCCCATCCTGAGTCCATGTGCAGAGCCAAAACGGGTGATAACGGGGGTAGAGGAGGCGCCAAACAGGTCTGAAATAGTCCGAGGGGCGCCTTTACCTACTCCGATTGATACCATGGCAATGATTCCTTGGCTCAGCGAATACCCGGACCACGCTTCCGCTGGGGTGTTGCGGAACGGGTTTTTATATGGTTTCCGCATCCCAGTGGGGGAGTTTCAGGGCTTAGCGAAATGTAAAAACCAAATATCAGTCTTGCAGCACACGACCGTGGTACAGGAGAAGATTGGGAAAGAGGTGGCTCGAGGTCGAGTCGCCGGTCCATTTAATGTCCCACCGGTTGCTAACTTTGTTTGTTCCCCCTTAGGGGTGGTCCCCAAGAAGGACCCGGGTGAGTTTCGGCTGATACATAATTTGTCAGCCCCACGTGGTTTTTCCGTAAACGATGCGATAGACCCGGCAGTGTGTTCAGTACGGTATGCATCTTTCGATGAGGCCGTAGCCATATTGAATCGCCTAGGGCCCGGTGCGCTGATGGCGAAATCTGATATCGAGTCAGCGTTCCGGTTGCTCCCGGTACATCCAGACGATCAGCGTCTTCTTGGTTTCATGTTTCAGGGACACTATTACATGGATAGATGTATGCCAATGGGGTGCTCTATATCTTGTTCCTATTTTGAGCAGTTCAGTTGTTTCCTGCAATGGGTCTTCACAAGGAAGACGGGGTTTCATCAGGTTATGCATTATCTCGATGACTTTTTGTTTCTAGGGGCAGCCGGGGATCCGGAATGTGGTCAGGCTTTGAATGAATTTTGTGTCTTAATGAGTCATTTTGGCATGCCATTGGCACCCGGTAAGACGGTGGGTCCTTCGACTTGCCTCGAGTTTCTGGGGATCGAGCTCGACTCCGAGGAAGGTTGTTTTCGTTTACCAAGAGAAAAAGTGCTAAGGTTCAGGGCATCCCTGGAGACGTGTATTAGTCAGTCTAAGGTTAAGTTGCAGCAATTACAGCAATTGGTGGGACAGCTGAATTTTGCCCTGAGAGTAATACCGATGGCCCGCCCCTTTTCCCGCTCGATCGCCCAGGCCATGGTCGGCCTGAAGGAGGGTCACCATCGCACGAGGCTCTCGGCCGAGGTTCGCCAGGACATGCGCATTTGGTTGGCATTTCTGGCGGATTTCAATGGTCGAGTTGTCTGGAACAAACCGGCGGTGTCCTCCGAGGAGCTGGGGCTGTGGACGGATTCGGCAGGGAGCATTGGGTTCGGTGCCATCTTTGGCACGCAATGGTCGGCTCAAAAATGGCCGTCATGGTGGCATGAGGATGGGTTGACGAGTAACATTGCTTTTCTTGAACTGTTCCCCATTCTGGTGGCCCTGAGAACGTGGCCTGAGGGGTTTAGAGATCATTCTGTGGTATTCTGGTCCGATAACATGACCGTGGTTGAGTGTATCAATAGCCAGGCGGCACGATGCAAATGGATCCTGAGGCTGCTCAAAGAAATTGTCTTGTTGTGTATGCAATTGAATGTCCTATTTAAGGCAAGACATGTGCCGGGGGTGATGAACCAAGCGGCTGATGCGCTTTCTCGTTTCCGTATGCAGGCCTTCTGGGGTTTTCTGCCCACAGCGGACCCGGTGGCGGCACCCTTTCCCGAAGCTCTCTGGTCTCTCGGTGCCCCGAACTACGAAACCTCGTGGGAGAGAGTTTAGCACCCAGGACAAGGAAGGCATATGAAGGGGCGTTCCGTTCCTATTTGGCCTTTTTGGGGACTGCTGGAGGGGAGCTTTGGGGCCAGGAGGAGTGGGTAGTAAATTTCCTGCTGTCTTTACATCAGGCAGGCAAATCTGTGGCTACGGCCCAGAGGCATCGGGCAGCCATTTCCTTTGTGGCGAGGGCTTATGGGATCCAGGACCCGACAGCGTCTTTCGTTGTACAAAAAGCACTACGCGGGTGGCAACGCCTTGAGGGTCGCAGAGTAGATGAAAGGCGCCCGATAGGTCTGGATAGGCTGGCCCTGTTATTATCTGTACTCCCTTCAACGTGTTCATCCCAGTATGAACAGTGTTATTCCGAGCCGCTTTTGCGCTGGCATTCCATGGGGCTATGCGGGTAAGCGAACTAGTGGCGAGGAACAAGCGGGATGTAACGGGGGGACTGTGCCGAGAGCACGTTCAGGTCAGAGGGGAGACAATGTCCATCTCGTTTGTCAGGTCCAAGACCGACCAGGGTGCGATGGGGGATTGCATAATCATACAAAGGATTCCCGGGTCCTCCATGTGCCCGGTAAGTTGCGTAGAGGAATATTTAGCGCTACGGGTGGCATCATGGGAGGGGACCTTGTTGAGACACGCTGACACCACCCCACTGACGAGGTTTCAGTTTCAGCGGGTGCTTGCGATGTCAATTTCCGCTGGTGGCTTGAACCCCGGCGAGTTTGGGACCCATTCCTTTCGGATAGGGGCTGCTACAGAGGCTACAGCCAGGGGTCTGAATGTCGAACAAGTTAAACGTGTGGGGCGTTGGTCCTCGAACTGTTATAAAAGGTATGTGCGGTTGCACATGTTGTGAAGCTGTAATGATGTACTCACGCTTCTTGTTTTTGTTTGGTTTTCAGTTGCGCAAGCCTACGAGGCGGGGCGGACTGTGCAGTCGACCCAACACCGGGTTAGCGGTCAGACATCACCGGCTGTGAAAAAGGAGGTGTGGGTCGTGGGCCACTCATACGTGAGGCGGGACGCGGACGTATTCAAAGCAGGTGACATGATTCACGTGGCTGGGGAATACGGGTACAGTGTGTCCTTCTACGGAAAGGGCGGGCTCTGTATTGACCAGTTTCAATCATTTTTTGAGGGTTTGTTAGGGCGGACGAGGTCACCGCCGGCTATAGTCATAGTACATCTTGGGGGCAACGATTTGGTGTCCACTGGTAGACGACTACTTCTTGAGGCAATGCTTTCCACTGTAAGTTGGTTAGCGAGAAGAGTTCCAGGGTGCACAATCGCATGGTCCCATATGATCCCGCGAAGTGTGGCGGGGGGCTCTTTCAGTTTCTGCTCTGAATCATTCAGTAAGGAAGATTAATAATAAAGTGAGTCGATTGTTCCGTTCAGGTACACTGCATTCTATTTCGCATGGTTGTATTAAAGGGGACAGTATGTATTTGCGTGATGGTGTTCATTTGTCCCGGGTGGGGAACGAGTTACTCATAGGAGACCTGATTGCTTGGCTGGGGACTTTAAGACATGACCTTTAGGTAGGAGTGTGGGGGGGTCCGGATAGCCGGTCAACTATCCGGCCTGTGGCGGTAAGGTCATGATCGGTGAGCACTAATTGGTAGATCCCTATGAGTGGGCGTCACCCATTACGGATGGGAGCGCTCGAGGGAGGTGGCCATTGGCCCCTCAACGGGTAGGCGGTCCCTTCTAAGGATGGGACGCCGAAAGGAAAGGAAAGGCGGTCAAGGCCCCTTCCTGGGTAGGAGGGGCTACAGCCCCCTCCTGGGGAATTTCCCGGGGCCAGGATATCTGCGACGGCAGATGTGGTAAGTTGTGTGGGGTTTGGGAGGGGGTCTACGCTACCTTCTAGATACCTCACACGAGTCCTCGGACGACCTTTAAGTGGCGTCGAGTTTATTGGGGCCCCCGTCAAGTCAAGGGAAATTGGTAGTTGCACTTGAGGTACACCTCTGTGCGGTCGCCCCTCACAAGTGAGGGGGATAATTCTGGTTTAGGGATCTTGACACCGGTTACGACCTTGCCGTTGGCCCTTAAACGTTAGGATGTACAATTTCAAAATTTCAAGTTAATGTTTTGTAGGATGTTAGTTCGGCTAGGAGAACCTTTGTATTAGAGAATATGTTAAGGTTAGCCAAACATCGCAATGTGGTAATGAAATTGTACATAATATGAAACTGTTATTTTAATGTTTTAATTTTGTTTCATATTTTAATAAATACGGCCGGGAGGGTCACTCCCTCCCGTCTTCCAAAAGTTCAGAACTGTTTCCGGTTTCCCATCCTTGGGGAGTGTGTTGAGAGGGGGTGGCGGGTATCTCGGCCATATGGAAAGGGGCGACCATTCGGTCCCCCCGAACGTATGGCTGAGTACCACGAGCCCCCCGGGAAGCCAATTTTTGGGGCGGGAGGCGAGCCTCGGCTGGTATGCCCGAAGCGGCGTAGCCGGGGCGCGCTTTTTCCCGCCCTAGAGTGGGCTGGCCTAGACACTGACGCGGCCGGCCACGCCCTAGGGGCAGGCAGGGGCGGGTTTACGCCCGCCCTGAAGACGGATAAAAGGAGCAACAAGCCAAGAACGCATCCTCTTGTTCCTGTGCTCTGAAGCTGCACCCCCTCGCTGCACGTTGAGCTCGAGACGGAACGAAGAGCCAATTTTGACCCACCCACCAGCCCCTGAGGACAGCCAGTTGTTTTGAATAAAGTTTTGATATGATAATTCTATTTCTTGCAGGTTGTGGTGATTGTCGTGTTATTTTTGAGTATGCAATAAAGAATGGTCAGCTACAGTATGTTTTTCAAATAAAGTAATTCTGCACTAGTATTGATCAGTAATCATACGTGAAATGGTTATGGTTGTTTTGTAATTGGGTGAATTTTAGTTAAATTGTCGTATTTATTTTTGGTCGGGCGGTAAGGTCATGATCGGTGAGCACTAATTGGTAGATCCCTATGAGTGGGCGTCACCCATTACGGATGGGAGCGCTCGAGGGAGGTGGCCATTGGCCCCTCAACGGGTAGGCGGTCCCTTCTAAGGATGGGACGCCAAAAGGAAAGGAAAGGCGGTCAAGGCCCCTTCCTGGGTAGGAGGGGCTACAGCCCCCTCCTGGGGAATTTCCCGGGGCCAGGATATCTGCGACGGCAGATGTGGTAAGTTGTGTGGGGTTTGGGAGGGGGTCTACGCTACCTTCTAGATACCTCACACGAGTCCTCGGACGACCTTTAAGTGGCGTCGAGTTTATTGGGGCCCCCGTCAAGTCAAGGGAAATTGGTAGTTGCACTTGAGGTACACCTCTGTGCGGTCGCCCCTCACAAGTGAGGGGGATAATTCTGGTTTAGGGATCTTGACACCGGTTACGACCTTGCCGTTGGCCCTTAAACGTTAGGATGTACAATTTCAAAATTTCAAGTTAATGTTTTGTAGGATGTTAGTTCGGCTAGGAGAACCTTTGTATTAGAGAATATGTTAAGGTTAGCCAAACATCGCAATGTGGTAATGAAATTGTACATAATATGAAACTGTTATTTTAATGTTTTAATTTTGTTTCATATTTTAATAAATACGGCCGGGAGGGTCACTCCCTCCCGTCTTCCAAAAGTTCAGAACTGTTTCCGGTTTCCCATCCTTGGGGAGTGTGTTGAGAGGGGGTGGCGGGTATCTCGGCCATATGGAAAGGGGCGACCATTCGGTCCCCCCGAACGTATGGCTGAGTACCACGAGCCCCCCGGGAAGCCAATTTTTGGGGCGGGAGGCGAGCCTCGGCTGGTATACCCTAAGCGGCGTAGCCGGGGCGCGCTTTTTCCCGCCCTAGAGTGGGCTGGCCTAGACACTGACGCGGCCGGCCACGCCCTAGGGGCAGGCAGGGGCGGGTTTACGCCCGCCCTGAAGACGGATAAAAGGAGCAACAAGCCAAGAACGCATCCTCTTGTTCCTGTGCTCTGAAGCTGCACCCCCTCGCTGCACGTTGAGCTCGAGACGGAACGAAGAGCCAATTTTGACCCACCCACCAGCCCCTGAGGACAGCCAGTTGTTTTGAATAAAGTTTTGATATGATAATTCTATTTCTTGCAGGTTGTGGTGATTGTCGTGTTATTTTTGAGTATGCAATAAAGAATGGTCAGCTACAGTATGTTTTTCAAATAAAGTAATTCTGCACTAGTATTGATCAGTAATCATACGTGAAATGGTTATGGTTGTTTTGTAATTGGGTGAATTTTAGTTAAATTGTCGTATTTATTTTTGGTCGGGCGGTAAGGTCATGATCGGTGAGCACTAATTGGTAGATCCCTATGAGTGGGCGTCACCCATTACGGATGGGAGCGCTCGAGGGAGGTGGCCATTGGCCCCTCAACGGGTAGGCGGTCCCTTCTAAGGATGGGACGCCAAAAGGAAAGGAAAGGCGGTCAAGGCCCCTTCCTGGGTAGGAGGGGCTACAGCCCCCTCCTGGGGAATTTCCCGGGGCCAGGATATCTGCGACGGCAGATGTGGTAAGTTGTGTGGGGTTTGGGAGGGGGTCTACGCTACCTTCTAGATACCTCACACGAGTCCTCGGACGACCTTTAAGTGGCGTCGAGTTTATTGGGGCCCCCGTCAAGTCAAGGGAAATTGGTAGTTGCACTTGAGGTACACCTCTGTGCGGTCGCCCCTCACAAGTGAGGGGGATAATTCTGGTTTAGGGATCTTGACACCGGTTACGACCTTGCCGTTGGCCCTTAAACGTTAGGATGTACAATTTCAAAATTTCAAGTTAATGTTTTGTAGGATGTTAGTTCGGCTAGGAGAACCTTTGTATTAGAGAATATGTTAAGGTTAGCCAAACATCGCAATGTGGTAATGAAATTGTACATAATATGAAACTGTTATTTTAATGTTTTAATTTTGTTTCATATTTTAATAAATACGGCCAGGAGGGTCACTCCCTCCCGTCTTCCAAAAGTTCAGAACTGTTTCCGGTTTCCCATCCTTGGGGAGTGTGTTGAGAGGGGGTGGCGGGTATCTCGGCCATATGGACAGAAATTTTTTGAGAGGTATTTAAAAGATAACAAGTTAACTTATACTATTTGGCCACGCGGAAAGGTATGAGAGAAGAAAATGTGTACTTAAGATAGATTTTTAAAGAAGATACTTGCACGGGGCTTTGTTGAGACGTATTTAAAAATAAGTGGTATAGTTTAATTAGTTTGTAACTGTGGAAGATGTACTGTGCTTACTCAAGAAATTGCGAATTAGAGAAAAACATTTAAGACATGTTTTTTTCAGATATTTATATTATGTATGGAGATCTTGTATGGGTTTTTTAAACACAATCATTTTGATTGTGTTTTTTTTTCCCCGCTGTTACATGATGATTAATATTGAAATCACTGTTTATAGTGAAAATCAATGTATTCTGAGGACAGCAAAAATAAACCATGTAATATGTTGTTTAAGTTATTTTGTTACATTGGATTTCGAAATATGTATTATAACAGATTTTTTTACTGTCTTCCACAGATATTACATTAAGGTAAGTACAACTAATAACATCCGAGAGTTTTGTCTGCCTCTCTCTTATCCTTATTGTTTTCATCTCCTTCCTTTCTCAGTACTGTTTAGTCACGCTTATTCCATTTAACTCATTCACATTTTGCGTTGTTTAATTTTTTCTCCTGTTTCTGTAACATCTTTTCTGTCACTATCTTATTCAGTCTATCTATCTCTTCAGTTTGTTTCTACTGTTGTCTCATGGTGACTCACCTTTATTGACCTTGCATCACCTTTGTTTCTAGAATCTTAATTTGTTTGTCTTACTGTATCTAATATTTGTTCCCTTACTCTGCTTTCATTAATTATGCTCAATTCTTAAACTTAAATGTAAAGGGCCTCATTTATGAAAGCCTTGCGCCACCGATGCACCAATTTTTCCCATGTTAAAAGTGACGCATGGGCGGCGCAAGGCCTTCATAAATAAGGCCCATACTTTACTTCTCTTACCCTACTTTATTTCTATTTATATGTGTCTTGCAGTGCTTGTCTATTTGTACTCCGTTTACCTTCTGTTACTCTCCCTTTTTGACTCTGTTTCTCTTACTGTTTTTCCTTTATTTTATTTATCTCCTTAAGATATTCCTGTACTCTTACTGTGTTTCTTTAAGAGACTGTTTACTTCGTGTACTATCACTGATCATACTTTTATTTTCTCTCTCACTTTACTTTCGTTTAGACACTCATTCCTTCAGTGCTATTATCTCTTTCAATTAATTGTTACTTGTTGATTTATATACTAGACATTCTGTCTCTGTCTCTCTCTCTCTCCCTTAGTCTTTTTTTCTTTTACTTTCTGTTTCATTCACTCCTACTTTTTTTTGTTTTATGAAATGTACATTATAATCTTATTTTTACATTTCTTCCACAGATACTATGTTTTTAAAAGAAATTCACTTTTACTTTGTTACTATCTCTTAGGTAAGTATAAAAAATAAAGAAACTTTTCCATCACTGTGTCATTTCTTTGTCTATCGTGGTTATACCTGTGTCATGTTTTATATAAGCACTTCCACACAGGATTGGGTGCATTGTCATAAGGAGTGCTTTAAAAGTGATTTAATGAAATCAGCGACATTTCACTGAGTGAGTTCAGCAACAATTCTGCCACAGCGCTAGGCAGGGCGGGGGGCTGAGCGGCGCTCGCATGCTCATGATGGAGCCACTCCTTCACGAGCCGCGGTTGAGCTGTCCTCATGACAGAGCGGTTCCGTCATGGCCCCGCTCACTCAATAGAACGTGCCGCGCAGGCGCAAAATTAGCGCTGCGCAAGCAGAGCGGCAGGGCCATGACGGAACCGCTCCGTCATGAGGACAGCTCAGCCGATGCTCATGACGGAGCGGCTCTGTCATGAGCAGGGGAGGAGTTAAGAGGTGTTAAAAAAACTAGGGGGTCTTTTCAAAGAGAGTGTTGGTTGTAATTTAGAGGGCAGTTTAAAACACATAGGGGCAGATTTATGATGCCCTTGCGTCTCTTTGCGCCACAATTCCATCACTTTATTTGACGTAATGGCGGTGCAAACAATGCGCCATATTTACAACGTGATGCATCTAGGAGATGCGTCACGTTGTAAAGCCCTGCACCATAAGAAAGCATTCCTGTGCAGGGGGGGCGTTCCTGTGCAGGAACGCCTCCTGAAAATGGCTGAGTGAATTCTATGAGATTTCACTCAGTCACTTTCAGGCCAATGCTGCCTCAAAACCCTGCATGTGCTTCAAGCAGGCGTAGGTCTTGACACATGATTGTCAAGATGGTGTACCCTTGAGCCTTGCTGGAGCTGTGTCACAATGCGATGCAACTCCAGCAATGCACCACCTTTCCGGCACAGATGCGTCACGCATCTGTGCCGTTTTTGCACCATGGTGCGCCGCATTATAGATGCGGCGCACCATGGGTGGCGGAGCAGTGGCGCACTGTAGCGCACATTAACTGGTGCATCCCTGGGGATGTGCCAGTTAACATAAATCTGCCCCATAGGCTAAAAATGTGTGCTTAGCAGAGTGTTGCGCCCGTCTAGTATTATGTTTTTTCTGTCATTCTATGTAGATATGTAATGTTGCAAGTTTTTTGTCAGGAAAAAGAAGCCATGACTATTGGCTTTGTGAATAATTGCTAGATTCTTAAAATAAAAAAGAAGCAACTATGGCATTGTTCAATATAGTATTGTAAATACTTATGTTCAAGAATGATGAGAGAGTAAAAGAGGGTTAACCTGATCTTTTAAACTTATTCACAGGCTTCTTTGAAGGAAGTGTTCTATATCATTGTAGCGTGGGTATTTCACTTTTTTATACCTAACACAATTCATTCTGTATGCTGTAGCAGAAGGAGTGCTACATACTTGAATATCCTTCAGTGCTTATTTTCATTCAGTAAGTGGCAATGAGACCGACACAGAACTTCAATGGGTGGGAGGGGCTGCTCATGTGCTCCTGGAAGAGTGCAAGGCCGCTGCAGCAGTGGGAGTGAGGCCTCTCAGAGGGGAGCAGCGCAGCTCCTTCAGATGGCCACAATTGCAGATTACAGGGTATGGATGTCCGTGGAATTTATGAACGGTTAGTCACTCTAGAGTGTGCGCGGCGCCCCTGGCATCTCATTACGGCGCACAGGGGAGCAGAGTGTTGCGCATGTCTAGTATTATGTTTTTTCTGTCATTCTATGTAGATATGTAATGTTGCAAGTTTTTTGTCAGGAAAAAGAAGCCATGACTATTGGCTTTGTGAATGATTGCTAGATTCTTAAAATAAAAAAGCAGCAACTATGGCATTGTTCAATATAGTATTGTAAATACTTATGTTCAAGAATGATGAGCGAGTAAAAGAGGGTTAACCTGATCTTTTAAACTTATTCACAGGCTTCTTTAAAGGAAGTGTTCTATATCATTGTAGCGTGGGTATTTCACTTTTTTATACCTAACACAATTCATTCTGTGTGTTGTAGCAGAAGGAGTGCTACATACTTGAATATCCTTCAGTGCTTATTTTCATTCAGTAAGTGGCAATGAGACCGACACAGAACTTCAATGGGCGGGAGGGGCTGCTCCTGTGCTCCTGGATGAGTGCAAGGCCGCTGCAGCAGTGGGAGTGAGGCCTCTCAGAGGGGAGCTGCGCAGCTCCTTCAGATGGCCACAATTGCAGATTACAGGGTATGAATGTCCGTGGAATTTATGAACGGTTAGTCACTCTAGAGTGTGCGCAGCGCCCCTGGCATCTCATTACGGCGCACAGGAGAGCCGCGGTGCATAGTTTCAGAATCATAGACTTAGGACATAAACTTTCATAATGGCAAGGCTCCTAAGCAATAGAAATCGCCGCTGCTCGGCGTTCTAGATTTCGACGCTATGGGCGGAATTTTCCACGGTGTTAGTGCTTTAATATCAATGGAAACACATGTGTGATAGTAAATGCTGTAACAGCCGCGGTACTTAACATTATCGCGTGAAAACAAACATTGTTTTCACACAGTAATGTGTGCCTTGTAAATTGGGGATGGGGTGGATTTAGTTTTATTTTCTACACTCTTATGTCAAGAATGCCGAATGTTTGATTAGAGCAGGATTTAACAGTCCTGCGTTAAACAAGTTTATTCCACCTCTTTCTCTCGCAACGCCTCTTTTCGTGATAGGGTGCTTTCCCCTCCAACCACATTTTGCATGTGCTTTGACCTACGCCCACTTTGCATGTCATTAAGTTACTGTGCACAACATATGCAAAGTGGTCTTACGGTGGGCGATGTAATGCCGTTTTCAAAAAGGTGCAGCAGAATATTTTCAAGGATAGGTAAAACATTAACGCAGCTTTTATCAGCAGAAAAGTGCAGATATAACGGTGATAACGGCGTTGATAATATGCTCTATGAATTGCAATCGAATCTAATGTTAGATGTAAAGACAACTAACGTAGGTTTCGTTTGCAATTCATAGATCATATTATGAAGGCTATTATCGTCGTTTCATCGGCAGTGTCCTGTCGATGAAACCGACGATAATGTATTACGTCTCCTTCTTAATATGCCCAAAGTATCGTAGCTTTTTTGCATAATTGTCCCGAAAAAAAGTGTTGATACTTCAGCTTGTGAATAGAGCTATTTTTGGTACAATGAGTTAGTTCTGAAAATATATATATATTTTTTTAACAAGTGTTATATTGTTTTTGATATTTAAAACTTGCACCAAAATTTTTCACTGTAAAACTGTGACACAGGATCAAATTGAAATGAAAAAAATGATCTTTTGTCGGAGCATTGATGACTCTCAAGTTTTATTTTAATAAGAGTGAGGCTCTGCTCTCCGTACAGAAGAATTTCTCCACACAAGTTGCATTTCATATGCACCTTTGACAAATATGGTCTCAAGTCCATCTCTGCACTGGATGGAGATGGAGGTCGTCCACCAGAAGATGTGCTGGCCTCCTCTGATGGTAGTTGCGTGGCCAGAGCTCTTGTCGATGCCTGTGCAAATTTCTCAGGATGCACTTGTTTCACATGCCTCATCATGGTATGTATGGAAAAGGAATACTTTTTCAACGGATTTCCTCTTGAAATAACTGCTTCACATATTGTGCAAGTAACTTTGGGCGCATTCACTTTTTTTTGATCCTTAGGATAAGTGAAAAATTGCCAGATGAAAGATTCCTTCCTTTTTGTTAAAGGTAGTCGATAATTTTCCTCAAATTCGGAAGATGAATTCTGTTCGGCAGCCATTTCACCGAAGTCTTCGGAAAGATGTAAAACGTTGTTCTCCCTTCAGAGTACAAAAGATAGTGAGGGAACTCGTTGGAGTGGTTCGTTAAAATTCCAGAATAGAAACTACTAGGAAACAATTGGAAGTGTTGTTTTCGAGTCACATGACTTCACATACACGCATTAGGACGTGTACGTTGTGAGGGAGGGAAGTGGGTGGGATGTGTGAAAATTGGAGAACAGAAACTACTAAGAACCAATTAGAAATGTTGTTTTGAAGTCACATGACTTCACATGCGCGCATCAGGACGTGTACGCGGTGACAGTATCTGGTCACGTACGTCATTTGGAAGTAGCGGTCTAATTTACTGAAGTACTATGTGACGTCATCAGCAATGCATTGCGGGCGCACGAGTTATAGTTAGCTGAAGTAACTATAAAGGGGGAATTTCATTGGTTTTATATGAGTAAAATGTCCAGTTAACTATAACATGTGTCAAACCTATGAATTTGTCAGTGAATTTCATAGGTTTTGTAAATGCTACTTCCTAACTATAACGTGTGTAAAACCTTTGGTTTTTTCAGTGAATATATATATATATATATATATATATATATATATATATATATATATATATATATATATATATATATATATATATATATATATATATATATATATATATATATATATATATATATATATATATTACCTACTGGCGGTCGCCAGTAGGTAGTTATAGTTAGGATTTTTTTCAATGTTAAATCTGAAAATTCTATTTGGAATAACTTTGGCGCCGGTTGACGAATCTGCCTGAAAATTTCCTCAAAATGGCCTCGCGGCGTTCCGGTCCTTCCCTGAAAGTTTGGGGGGGATTCGTCAAGCAGGGGCCGAGATAAAAGGGGGGTCCCAAAACGCGTTTTCCCCATGTTAATTTCCATAGGGCGGTCGATTTCACTTTTAGCCCGAACGGCTGAATGGATTTGCACCAAACTTGGCAAAATTGTAGGGACTGGTAGCCCGATGTGCCTTTGCTATGTCTCAAGATATGTGCTCCAGTGGATTTTGAGTAATTAAGGTTCAAAAAAATATATATATCTATAGCCGCGCTCCGGTGCGCGCACCGGAGTGCGCTCCAGGCGCGACACGCGACTTGCGCGCAGAAAGCTGATTGGCTCTTGGGTGTCTGTAAACATTCTAAACAGTCTGGAGCGGCCGCCATCTTGTGTCTCGGTAAAATCGAGACACAAGGGGTTTGAAAAAAAAAGGGGCAAATGACCATAAGGGGGAAGAGTAGACCCCCTCTGACCCCCTAGGTTTGATGTAGGGACTAAAATAGGGACCTGCAGGGCATTAAAAAAAAATTTTCGTTTTGCGCGGGGGAAGCGCATGGTACGCGCACCGGCGAAGCACGGGGAAAATCCAGGACCATATTTATGAAGGCCTTGCGCTGTTAGTTTTGCGCCTCCTGTGCGTCAATTTTTGTGACGCACCAGCGGTGTAAAAAAATGCGCATTGTTATGCAATATTTAAAAAGTGACGCATCTATCTAGATGCGTCACTTTTTAAATATAGTGCAACGAGGTACATTTTATTACACTGCTGGTGTTATGCGTCACTTTTCTGTGCGCACTCCTTATGACATTCCAGATGTGTCATATTTAATGTATGACGAATCATGTTGCAAGGAGTTACAGATACGTCAGTATTTCTGACATATCTGTAAACATAAAAGTAATGCGAGGCAGGTGCAAGATTTTGACGCAACAGCATCCTAAAAGTGACGCTGAGAAATCTTATAGATTTTAGTACGTCGTTATTACCAAGCTTTTTGCGGGGGAATGCCCCCTTTGCATACATTATACCTGACGCAGATATAATGTGGCGCAGAGTTTTAAAAAGTGACCCATGTACCTAGATGCGTCACTTTTTAAAAATAGCGTCAGGTATAATGCATGCAGAGGGGGTGTTCTCCCGCAAAAAGCTTTGTAATAGCGACGCAGTGAAATCTTTGAGATTTCACTGCGTCAGTTTTAGGATGCTGTTGCGTCAAAATCTTGTGCCTGCTTTACAGCAGGTGTTAGACTGAGGCAAGACCTTTCACATGCTGCTTTCCCCATTTGAAAGGACACATTACTGGAGTTGCGTCACTTTTGTGACGTACTCCAGCAATGCGTTACTTGGAATGTCATAAGGAGTGCGCACAGAAAAGTGACGCATTGCACCAGTGGTGTAAAAAAATGTGCCTCGTTGCGTTATATTTAAAAAGTGATGTATCTAGGTAGATGGGTCACTTTTTAAAATCAAGCGCCACATTATATCTGCGTGAGGTATAATGCATGCAGAGGGGGTGTTCCCCCACTAAAAGCTTTGTAATAGCGACGCAGTGAAATGTTTGAGATTTCACTGCGTCACTTTTAGGATGCTGTTGCATCCTTTAAATATAGTGCAACGAGGCACATTTTATTACACTGCTGGTGTGATGCGTCACTTTTCTGTCCACAGTCCTTATGACATTCCAGATGTGTCATATTTAATGTATGACGAATCATGTTGCAAGGAGTTACAGATACGTCAGTATTTCTGACATATCTGTAAACATAAAAGTGATGCGAGGCCGGCGCAAGATTTTGACGCAACGGCATCCTAAAAGTGACGCAGAGAAATCTCATAGATTTCAGTACGTCGTTATTAGCAAGCTTTTTGCGAGGGATTGCCCCCTCTGCATACATTATACCTGATGCAGATACAATATGGTGCAGAGTTTTAAAAAGTGACCCATGTACCTAGATGCGTCACTTTTTAAAAAATAGTGTCAGGTATAATGCATGCAGAGGGGGTGTTCCTTGCAAAAAGCTTGGTAATAATGACGCAGTGCGTCACTTTTAGGATGCTGTTGCGCCAAAATCTTGCGCCTGCTTCACAGCAAACCTTTCACATGGTGCTTTTTCCATGTGAAAGGACACATTACTGGAGTTGCGTCACTTTTGTGACGCACTCCTGCAATGCGTTACTTTTGTGTTTACAGATATGTCAGAAATACTGACATATCTGTAACTCCTTGCGAATTGATTAGTCATATATTAAATATGACATATCTGGAATGTCATAAGGAGTGCGTCCAGAAAAGTGACGCATCGCTGTTTTCACGTAGCGATGCGTCACTTTTCAGAAATGAGGCCTCCAGTTTATTCACTGTGTCATAACTTTCTTTTCTAACACTCACCTTCTTTCATTCCTCCTACTTCACTTCCTTTCACCTCTCATACCTTTCTGTTCTTTCTTACTCATTCTCCTTTCAATTATCAATGCACTATATTTCACTTACTCTTCATTTTTTAAGATTATAGCTCTTTGATGAGAATTGGAGGTAGTTCTGAAAAGAACTTTTGGTTTTCTTCTTTTAACTGAACAGGAACAAAAACAGGGAATAGAAACTGCTCAACAGGAGCAAAAAGAAAAGAAAAAAATTAGGGGTGGGAAGGGCAGTGATGGTTCTCCAATGCCCGAACCATGAGCAGGACACTTTGCTCCCCATAGGTGAGGAGTTGATTGCAGTATCTGCATCTGACGACCCCATGGTTAAATGCAGGTTGAATGTTTGCTACCTGCCCCTGAGATTGTTCTCTTCCAGAAGAAGTTGCTCCTCCTGTTGATGTAGAGGACCCATCTCTGGGAACCTCTTGTGCCAGAGCCCTGACACTTTCCCGGGCAAAATTCTGGGGGTGCCTCCTCTCCACATGGCGAATCATGGTGAAGTTGCCAAAAGAGTATTTTTTTTGGGGGTTACCCCGTGACAGGACCTGTTTGCAGATCCTGCACTCTACTTTTGGTGCATTCACCTTCTTCTGGTCTGCTGGAAACTTAAAAAATTTCCAGATGAAATGTTCTTTGACCTTCGGCTGAGGAGGCTCTTCATCAATGAAATCATTGGAGTCATCTTCACTGCTGGATGGTCTGGCAGCCATGATGAATCCAGGAATATGGAGCAGCAAAAAAGGCAGGTCTTTCAGTCACAAAAGTGAAAGAAGAAGTGAAGGAAATGGGTGGGGATTTCATTCATTGTAAAAAAAAACTGTTAGCAACCAATGAAAAGTGTTATTTTAGGGTCACATGACCCGACGCGTTTACGCTGCGCGCTCCGGTGCACTTCCGGGTGCGTTTACGCAGCGTGATCGTAGGCGCTTCCGGGGCGCAAACGTGGCGCGATCGTAGGCGCTTTTGCGTGCGTTTATGCGCCGCGCACGTAGGCGCTTCCGAGGGCACTTACGTTGCGCGCCGAAGTGACGTCATCAATCTTTCATAGAAATGCATAATCATTTTCCTTATTAAAAAAACCAAATTTTATTTGTATGGTACGAAATGTTTTGCATTATTATTAACTTTTCATTCATATTTTTTTTCACGAACGACAGTTGCGCTCTGGGTGCGCTTTCAGATGAGCTCTCGGAAAAGCTTACCGGAGAGCTTAGCTGAAAGCTTCCCGGAGCGCGCACCCAGAGCGCAAAAAAAAAAAATTATATAAAAAAAATGAATACTTAAAAAAAACAGCAAATTGTAAAAAAAAAAAAAGGTTAGAAACTCGATATACAAAGGAATTAGCATTTAAAAAACCTATGAAATTCACTGAAAAAACCATAGGTTTCACACCAGTTATAGTTAGGAATTAGTATTTAAAAAACCTATGAAATTCACTGAAAAAACCATAGGTTTCACACCAGTTATAGTTAGGAATTAGCATTTAAAAAACCTATTAAATTCACTGAAAAAACCATAGGTTTCACACCAGTTATAGTTAGCTGGAAATTTTACTGATATAAAACCATTGAAATTCCCACGTTATAGTTAGATGGACTCACTATAACTTGCGCGTGCAATGCACTGCTGATGATGTCTTATTAAGCCAGTTAACCAATCAATTTTTAAAAACCATCCATTTAGACACTTATTTAAACATTTATTCTTCCATCAACTTTTACATATACATATATAAAATATATTTATTTTTCAGAAAGACACACATTCACTGGATGGTGTCATCAGTGATGTCATGAGTGATGTCACTGACCATGTCATGAGTGATGTAATATGTGATGTCATCAGCAGTGCATTGCACGCGCAAGTTATAGTGAGTCCATCTAACTATAACGTGGGAATTTCAATGGTTTTATATCAGTAAAATTTCCAGCTAACTATAACTGGTGTGAAACCTATGGTTTTTTCAGTGAATATATATATATATATATATATATATATATGGTCATCTTTAGTAAGTACACAATACTGAACATGTTTATGAAAAGTTTACTTACTATAAAATGTGCCTGTGTTATGTTGTGATCCACTTTGCCAAGTGATTTCTTACACAAAAAAAGCCATCAGCCTGTGTCTCAGGGATGGCAGATGGCGCTGCCCTCTGGCGGTGTAGCTGCTCTGTCCATCTCTGTCTTGTTTACATTCGGTGATGCCTTCTTCGTGCCATAAGGCTGGCTGCTGAAGGGCCGGCAAGAAAACGTGGGAAGATACTTGGTAGGGACCTGGGCCATTCCAAGCCCAATAGAGCCAGGCAGGAGATGTGAAAGTGCCATTCATGCTCTGGCAAGGAGCCTCTCTCTGGGGTGCAGGGGTTTATTTTGCTTGATCCAAAAGTCCTCACTCACAGGATATAACACGCCTGGCGTAGCCGTGTTGAGAGGTGTAATGACGGGAGATCAGGGAGAGTAGCCGCCCCTCATCCTAGATACTTGCTATTGGTAAAGTCCATGAGTAGAATATGAAGAGGGGAAATCCTCTGTTTCATCTGTTGGATTCACCGCAAGGACTGCAAGCCTTCACTCACTCCCTAGGGCTGCACGAACCTCCACCAAGCGACAATATGACCAGCTGCGCCATAGCAGCACCAGCAGAAGCGATCAGCACCATTCAATGACCTCTCCCACTCATCCAACACCCAAAGCCAACAGACCACCACCCACCCACCAAACAAGGGCTAGGCCACCCAAGCCAGGAGAACCGCGAATAAGGATCCACCCGGAGAGTTACCACCCAGGACTGTGCCGGGCCCACCAGCTCCAGCCAAAGCTTGAACCATTGCCCTGTGAGCGCGGTTGACAACCCCACCGCAGACCACAGGCAGAAGACCACTGCACCACGTCCACACCACGTCCCGCAGACCCACCAGAGGTTGCGGGCTTCCTAGTTACTATCATATTTTATTATTTCATTATATGCGTATCGCGCTGGTTTCACCTGCACAACACAGTCATCATGTTTACTTTCTTTTTTCTTTTCTGTTGTAATAAGTTATTTAGATTTCAGTTTTCATAGTTACCCAGCCGGCAACCTACGTAAATATTTATTTACAAATCACACTTTATCTCCTGTCCTGTGTCAAGGGTTATACTATATCAACAAATTCCAGACGGTTTCTTTTTTCTCCGCCTCACTTTATATAAATAATCCATGTTCTATTTTTCCTAATAATGGATATATTTAAAGTTCACCATCAATTTAAAAAATATATACATGATCTGAATCAGATTAAATCCCAAATTTAGGCAGTGGTTGATTCGGAGAATTGTCAACAAGGGGTGATTTGTTAGATGAACCTGCTCAGAGACGTTTGATGGCATGGTGGGCAAAGAGGGCATTTGCCCAAGGCCCCGCCCCCTTGGGAAGGGGAACTTCCTCCCTTTGACCTCTGCCTACTGTACTTCTCTATGTAAACCTCTCTCCCTTTATACCTATCTCACCTCAGACTCTGTCTCCCTAGCCTGTGTGATCTTAAGGATTCCTGGGGTCCTGGGTAAGACAATGCAGCTGTTTATGAGCCTTGCAGGAGCCCCCAAAATACATCATGGCCGGAGCCCCCCTAATCCTTATCATGACACTTGAACCTGCTCAGCACAATGCGCTTTAACGGAGAGAACGATCGTGTTAAAATAGAATTGTGTCTGCTTTGATTGAAGGTAATCTGTTTATTCCATTTGTGTGAGTCACATGAAAGATATTGTATACTGATGAGTGTTCTTTAATTACAGTAACGGTGTCCTTAAACACTCCTGGCGCAGGGCGGTGACGTGAAAGGCATTCAGTTACATGCTTTGGGGCAGATTTCAAATTACTGGCGCATCCCCGCAAATTAGCAGGGATGCACCAGTAATTGTGCGCCGCAGCTCAGCCACCCTTAAGGCCCAGATCTCTGTACTGGGGTGAATGTATGACATTGTTCTGCATTTTGTTCATCTACTGTTGTTTTTGCAATAAACATGATAGCAACTCATTAAAAAGCATTGCAGTTAA